>NC_071255.1:34837689-34877689 GCF_023375685.1 Ictalurus furcatus
GTAGTGAACACACAAGATGGCTTAGCGTTTTTATCATCTTCTTCTCACCAATGTTCACGATTTTTAAGTCGACGCTCGTACAGGAAGACGGTCTCTGACACGGCATCTCGTTCCTGCTCCGCTTTTCAGTCCATCGCATAAATCTTTTCAAATCTTGACGCGATTCTCCCCGGTCTCTGGTTCTTCCCCGTCCCTCCACGTCATGCTCTTTTATTCTCGTTGTTGTGCTTCTGTCTTGATTCCCGTTCAGTGTGGACACTGCGATGGCTCTGGCCATTGATGTGGGTTCACATTCATCCAGTCTGAGCTGTTTGTCCACCTGATGAGAATACTGAATAAAAGGCTTTGTTTGGATCTCGCAACGGAATCGCTTTCCTTTTCTGTTAACCTTTTGCTACGTTGTAAAACAGACGGACTCTATTTTGCGAATAAATGAAAAATGTCCGAGACTAAAAAGAAAAAAAAAAGAACACGATGGTAGTGAGTTATTGTTCATTTCCACTATAATTAAAGCCTTTTTAGGTATTTAGTAAAGTTTGTGCTTTTTGTCCAAGCTGAACTGAAAATTCTCACCAGATTTATTTGATTGATCTGCGTATGTTGTGTATAAATGCTAAGTCAGCCATAAATCACCAAGCACATTCATGGCACAACTGATCTGCATTCAGCCACACCCACAAAACTCCATAAAAGGCGACACACACGGAGAGCTTGAAAACGATTAAATTACAACTAAATAAATAACCGTGAAAGAACTTCCAGTAATGCAGCTCGGGCACTGCAGCGCACCTGCATCCGTAGACACACGGTAACGCCTCCTCCCGTTACGTAGTCCCTCTAGGATTTGGCGATTTTTCGATATCATTCAGAGGAGCGTGCGATTTTACAAAATCACAACGGATTTTTTCCGGCAGACTCGGGCCGAGACGCGTCAGGCGACATCAAAACCGCGCGCTCATCTAAAGCCCTCTTCGATTCGCGTGTAGAACATGAGTACCGCCGAAATGTCTCATTGTGCAAAACAGTTACGTGGAATCGCAGTTTCGCCAATTCAAGTAGTTTTCCGCAGGAAAAAACTCAACGTGTTGCATCACACGTTTAGAACAAAGCCACAGCAAAATCGGGCGTTTTTTTTTTTTATGTCCGCGACAATCACAAAAAAACACGGCGAAATCCTGTACGGACGGATTATAGGGTGCCGTTACTTTTGTCTTTCACGTCGTCGTTATGAAATGAGTTTTTATTAGTTAAATGTGTGTACTTGTGATAAATAAATAAATAAATAAACAACTGTAAACTCGGCCGTGTAGTCCGTACGTAAAATCGCAGGAACGCGTCGACGGTTGTACGACCTCAAGCCGATCGCTCGAGGTTCACGGTTCAAATTCAGACAAACTCGGGAGCGAAACCTTTTTTTTTTTTTTTTTTTTTTTCCCCCGGACTAACTCGAACGCCGCGTTTCCAGAACGATTTACAGATACATCTGTACATAAGTACCGATGCTGAATGAGCGCTCGTACTTTATTACATTAGATACGTATCGTACGAATTTCCATATAGCGTGTCCTTTTAATATTAAAAATGACACCTCACAAACAAACAAACACGCTTTTCTGTTATTTGTCGTTTAGTACGTTTGTTCTTTATGAAGTAGATTACACTTTCTTTATGGGAGTCAGTGTTATAGATTTAGAGTCAACGTTATAGTCAATGTTATGCTAGTGTTATGTAGTTAATGTCATAGAGTCAATGTTCTAGATTTAACAAGCGAAATATCTGGTGTTGATTTGATCTAACGCTAATACTCGTGTGTGTGTGTGTTACTGTTGATGCTGGGGGCGGCCATCTTGATTTGACCTCATGGCTGAGAAGCTTTGAAGCGTATGAATTCTCCTCATGTTGTCTCCTTACGCCATGCAGGTGTGATACTCTGGGTGTGTCCCAAATTAATATATATATATATATATATATTTTTTAAAAACAACAGTTCTCAAGTCCATTCTTAGTAAAGTACCAGTCTGATTTATTTATTTATTTATTTATTTATTTATTTTACGTACAGGGACGCCGTAATGTGTAGTTTTCTGTGCAGGCGATGTTGATCTATTTTCTGTAATGATCTATTGCATGTTTATTGGCTTGGCTCTGAAGTAAACGGCGGGTTCTGTTGGATGAATGATAACCAGCTGGGTAACCGCGTAGGGTTTACTAATAACTGAGCGGCGTAAGCAGGTGGCATACGCCGTGAACTTTATCGTAATACCCACGTGACACGACGGTTTAACGAGATGCCGTATCGCTTCATTAAGAACCAACGTGTGACGATGACTGGTGAGAAAGCGTGGAAATGTTCTGGAGCGTGATGAGACGAGGGAAATCCTGTACAAAACGTACGATGATGGTGTGAGTGAGGTTTTTAATCGTATAATCCAAGCGCGCAATCATTTGATTAGGAAACGTCTGTCGGCTAAATATAAACACTTTGTCCGTTTGCGTTTTCGTCAGTATTTAGTTCATTCATTAAAAGTGTTGATTCGGTCGGATCCGGTCCGAGTCCGACCCGTTCCCGTAACGACACGTACTGTAGAAACCGAACACAGATGATGTTTATGTTGGTTCTACGACGCCGTGGATCGGTCTCTGCTCTCGTCGCATGCTTGCGAGGCTTGCATCACGCTGCATTCTTTGCGTTCCCACTCCCACGTCTGAAGCGGCGTGCGATTTGTCGAAAGCGCGCGTGTTTGGACATGTCGGTCCTGTACGCTCTGCTTGTGTGACTGCACTTAATTGGAGCGTTTGTCGGGGGTTTTGTGGATGGAAAGAAACTTCCCTCTTCCAGATGTTGGAAGATCGTTTTGCCGTCTGTCGTCGTCCGGGATACGAGTCCGAAGCCCGACGCCGTAACCGTGGGAGAACGAGGCATCCCGGAGACTGCTTGACCTTTTGGATGACCTTTAGATGTGATGTTTGCGTAGCTCTCGACCGGGCCTAGATTACACCAGAGACCTTTTGTTGTTGTTTTATGTTTTTTTTTAAGCTGCCACATTTGAATATTTCTAGAAATATTTCCAGTGCTTAAGAAACGTTTCAATTATTGACTTCTTTTCAAAGGAAATAAAGCTCGCTTATCAGCGACTATCCTGAAGAACAGACAGGGTGGTTCCTCGCGCGGTTCCTTCCTGTCGTTAGCCATTTCGCTGCCCAAGAGGCCATCTGAGATCCCAGAACAACCAAACCACCCCGACAATTCCATTTACTTCCTTTTGACTAGACTTTGATCTCACACAAAGGCTCTATGTTGAAGAGCGAACGATAACGGCGTGACTCCGTGAGTGTGTGAGTGTGTGTGTGTGTGTGTGTGTGACGCTCAGATGTGTCATATCCTGTCTTCCTCTTTCTGCTGAAAAGAAAAGCAGTAAACTCTACTGTGGCGAAAACTTGTGAAATTCCAAGCATTTCTCTCTCCGCGAGGCCGCTTTTTTTCCCTCGAGATCTGTGAAAGTACGAGCCGTGTTTTGGCTGACAGCATGAGAACACTCGAAGCCAAACAAATCCCTGACACAGAGCTGTCTCGCTGAACCCGAGGCTGTTCTGACTTGTTCAGCTGGCACTCCGAAAGCCCGTGAGCTTTATCTGCTTAACTACTCGGACGGTCTTGCAGTATATCGTACAGACGCTCCAGTAAGGTTCTGGCATTGCTCCCAAATAATAATAATAATAATAATTTTCACACTCGGCATGTCAATAAAGAGGAAAAGTCCAAACCTTACACACTACTACATTGCGAAATACACCATCCATGACTTCTGACGCTTGTGGTTTGGGGTGTAGCCCACGTCTCTGTGCTGGAACCCGTCGATGATGTCATCTCTTTGCGCAGCGTCAGAAGGTTTCTCATACCGCAGGAAAAGAACGGGCAAGTTTTATTAGTGAAAGAGCGACACGACACACCGCGGCGCGTCGTGAATACTCCCACACGTCGACTGTTCAGGAGACTCCGACACCGGAGACTCCTTCCGTAAACGTTGGTTAAAAAAAAGAAAACGTCACCACATAGATAAGTATACGCTTTACCTCGTCGGAAAGCGTGTTTCTAATACGTGTGAAAACAGTCCCTCCGGGATCTCCCGGGTCTGCGATCGCCGAAACGAACGCAGAACCGAGCGAACGCCGCGGTATTCGGAGGAGATTCGGACCGAGGACGCGTCACGTGACGTCATCAGGACACGCGTTCAGCTCAAACCGTCTCACGTGCGTCAGACACGAGTATAGCTAAAGGGTCTCGATTTCGCAAGTAGTTTTCCGAGAAAAATAAATAAATAAATGCACACAAAAACTGCACAAAAAACGCACAAAAACTGCGGGAAATTTTGCGTACGTTATTACGTATTATATTTCTATTTCTATCGATATCAACCTACCGTTCGTGTTACAGCTGGAACACTGCAGTACGTGCGCCGTTGTCGTTCTACGCAACCAATCAGATTTGAGAATTCAGGAGCATGACGGTGTGAAAGTTTGTATTTGTTTAAGTCGGAGTAGATCGCTACAAGGTTTATGGGTGTCGAGCGTCGAAATAACGCTCACTTCACGTTTAATAAACGGCACTTTAGCGAAGTCGGGGGATATTTTCATCGTAAAGACGTCTCGACGGAGACGATAGCGGGCGGAAGTGTTGAGCGGGTGGTGCGCTCTGCCTCGCTCCTGCGGGAGGAAACTTCGTCTTTTCCGTCATGTCCACGCTTATCCCCCCCTCCCCCTCCCCACGTCACGTCTCACGCTTACTTCGGACAATGTTTGGAGTTTCAGTGTCGATTAGTCAGGTGTTAAACGTCTCACACACACACAGGAAGAGGAGGGGTGGTGATAGCCAGATTGGCTGACATGTCGGTGTGATCGCCTCCTTCAGCTTCCTGTCCTCCTACCACACCGCTCTAACGTGGAGGCGAGAAGAGATTTTCCACTAACGGGGAAGATAAATTCCTTATATTTATTTTTGTCTATCTTTTTATGTGAACTCACTTCGAGCAGCTTTACTAACACAATAAGAATGGCAGTAACATTAAAAAAAAAAATTCCTACTATTATTATAAATAATGACATCATCACAGCGCTGTTGGATTCTGATTGGTCAGGAGGTGTCGATTCATTTTTCTATCAGCTAGCACGTCTAGTCTGGATTGATTGATTGATTTATTTATTTATTTCTTCACCCCAAACAGATTCTTCGTATCCTACACGTTGTAAATCGTCTCATGTTTGCTCGCGAGCAACGCTCACGTTCTACAGACGTTCAGTTCTCCGTGCTGGGTTTTTGTTCTCGCTTGCGTTTCTCGAACCGCGTCCTGATTGGTCGGATCATAAAGCGCTTGAGGTCACACGAGCCAGCCAGCGGTGTCTGTTTGAACTGTTGAGTCGCAGAGCAGCGTCACACGTTCGCTGTCTGCCCTCTTCGTCATACCCGACCTCGCCGACGGACACGATCGGTCGGTTTTACTGCGATTGACAGGGTAGAGACGGTATGCCCCTCCCACTCGGAGAGCAGCGGTAGGGTCAGGGTCTCCCGAAGAGAAGGTGAACGCTTTTCTGTTAAAAATTTTGGAACGCCCTTTACATTTTGAACTTCTCGAGACGGGGCCGTGATAAAGAGCGGTGTTTGTTAGACGCCGGATTCGGCGGCGCCCGTTCACTGTCGTAGATCAACTGTGCTGTACATTTATCCGATTGATGTTTTCCTTAACACTGACGCTGTCTCCGTCCCGCGGTTCACCCTGAACACTCATGCTGAGTGTGCTTCTTGTACCGAGTGGTGTAGAAGCACTTTGCTGCTTCTGTCGTGATGCACACCGGATATAAAGTCAGTGGGATATCCGTAATTCAATCCGAGGAACAGCTCTGTGCTGAAGTTACAGCGGGGTGTGCTAATGGCTCGCTAACGTAATAGTGAAACTGTGCCAAACGCAGTCTGCAGGCGCTTATGACTGGAGTGTGTGTGTGTGTGTGTGTGTGTGTGTGTGTGAGTGTGTGTGTGAGTCGTGTTTATTTGCGTTTACTGCGGTTTTTATTAAAGTTTTTTTTAGTCAGTCAGTCATGGTTTAAGTTAGTTCAGAACAAAAGATACACATGGATGGATGGATGCATGGATATCTACAGCTATCTTAACTAGTTTAAGAATATGATTTATATTAATTCATATTTTCTTGACCGAGGTAGTGTGTAAATATTCCGTCCAGTGCTACACCGTGTGTCCATATCGTTTAACCTACAGAAGAAGTAAAGAAAGTCACAAGAGAGCGTCATTTATTTCATTTATGATGAACGTTCACCATCCACATGCATTTTTAGTTTATTTATCCACAATTTCATGTATTTTGGGGAAATATATACTTTTTGAAAAATTAGTATTTCGAGATTTATGCCCCTGAATCTAAAACGCCTTCATGTTTATTATAATATTTAAAAAAAAAAAAGAAAAATTCTGGTATATAGAAAATGTAAATAATTTTACTTCTTAATATGCCTCGTATATGTAGTGACATTTGTCTATTATATAAATTTGTCTAACCGTTTAACGGTCTTTTTTGCTGACTTTATGCCGCTTTTCATAAATCGAGCGACGCGGTACGTTTACGGCACTTATCCAGCGCGACTTCCAGACGCGCTTTAAAGGCTCTATCGGTAAATCCATCCTGATACCGGTTCACTAGGTCACGGACTCGGTCTAAAAACTCTGTCTGGGAGGTAATATAGTAAGAAAAAGCACACACAACGCAGCTTTGATTGAATTTTTGATTCGTTTAACGCGCTGATTTACGTCCTTCAGGAAGAGGCAGGTCTCCAGACGTGGTTTGAAGACCGCCAGTGACTCAGCGTTTCGTACGTCTATGGGAAGTTCGTTCCACCACCGAGGTCGTGTTGGAATACAGTGTAATATTTCACATCCACAGCACCTTTCATCGTGCTAATCACATCAGGAAATGAAATTTCATTTGACCGTTTAGACTGTAGAATAATCGCAACGTGAGAGACCCATGCCGCGTCCCTGTTCGCCGACTCGTACTGTGCACTAAAAGTATGCACTCTCTTTGTGAAGAACTTAAAGTACATACATCTGAAAAGAGTATATAAGTGCTGGGACATACCGACATGTCATGGTTTTTTATATATATATATATATATATATATGTATATGTATATGTAGTGTGTATATGAGAGAGAGTAGCGGTTTGTCACGCTACAGATTAAACAAACCTCAGAAAGAAATTAAATAACAAGAACAGTAGTTCATCTGTACAAAACAGCGTAAGAATGCAAAAGACAGACGAGAGAACCAAGAGCCTCCTCTCGGTTCTCGTCACATCCGGGTCTTTTATACCGACTAGTTGAGTCCCGATTGGTTCCTTAAGGCGGGCGTCGTCACGTTAACTAACGACGATTGACGTGACGAATGACCGATCGCAAAACCTGAGAATCCTGACCGTAAGAAAGAACGAGAGGAGGGAGGAAAATACAGTCCACGTGCTTGCAGGTTGAATCCGGCGAAGCAAACCATCACAAAACTCCTCCTCCATCCCTCCCTCCCTTCCTCATGCATGGAGTTATGGGTAACGTTAGCTGAAAAAGCCTCCACAGGTCCGCACTTTGAAAATGAACCGGAAATACTAGACCACCCGGGTACCTTTTGGGATACTCGTTACTCATACACTATCGATTATGAAGATCGTCGTCAACGAATCTCATTATCGACTAGTCGGTCTGCGCACGTTCCATTTACTCATTACGTTACTTCTGTTCCGAAAACACGCTTCGGAGAGTAAATACTAAAGTTGTGTCCCAAATGACGTGCTCTACACTTACACTATGTACTATGTACTCCACCGTCTAGTGCAGTGTTTCTCAACCGGGGGTCTGCGGACCCCTAGTGGTCAGCGGTGTAATTGCAGGGGGTCCGTAGGAGAGTTTTTAAAACGTTTAAATAATATTATGTACATGTTTTTTGTTAAATGTCTCAAAACATATTCAAATGAGATGTCTTCAAATGAATCGATTTGGTTATTCGCAAGTATCACGTTAGCTGAGCTGACGGTCGTTCAGGGATGGATTTATTTGAAATTTATTTACAGATGAAATGATGGTTTGCAAAAACCTCCGAGTGGTAGACAAGTTCAAGTGTCGCACTGATGGATAAAATAAACCAAAGATAATTCAGAGAGTCAAATTAAACGTCACATATAATAAAATCTTGAAATGTTTTGATTCAATTTTAATGTTAATACTATGAAATACTGTTCAATATTAATAAAATAAAGCAACATATATAGAAATGACTGTTTAAAATATAGCCTATAATTGTTAAATATTCTAGGGGTTCAGAGCTCACAAAAGGTTGAGAACCACTGGTCTAGTGTATGAATTTTAGAAAAGTAATATCGTCTCAAATGGAACACGTTAGTTTTTTACTAACCTGAAAGTTTGCCCCGCCCCCATCCGATTAATCGGGGGGGGGGGGGGGGGGGGGGAATAATCGGCCAACTAATCGATTATGAAAATAATCGTTAGTTGCAGCCCTACACAGTATACACTCCAGTTTAGTAGTTACGGGATCAGTGTATCGTGTACGTATCTACATCTCCGTACAGACCTCTATAAAGATGAGCTTAGCTTCAGCCTGTGTTTCTAAACACACGAGTGAGAGAGATTTATTTCTGGTGACTCGACGGTCTGGAGAGCGTCATGTCCTGTATCTTTTTTTAATCTAATGGCATAAAACGAAGTCGTAAAAAGGCCACGTGTTTCACTGAAGACGTTACGCTTATCTGATCAGAAGGAAACCATGTGCTGCTCCATCTTTGTGTGTGTGTGTGTGCGCGCCGTAATGGCAGCGGATCTTCTTTTTAGTCGAGCGGCGGTTGACCACAGGTTGATGGAGGCTCACCACACCCGCTCTCGGAGGAACTGAGCGCTTCTCACAGCTTTGCGGAGTTCGTTTGCGGTCGCTGCCGATGTCGAAGATTTTCGACGTAGATTTTTTTTGTTTTTTCAGGCCGGGCGATATAGGATCGCGTGATAGATGAGGTTTAGACGACGTAATCGGTGATCAACAACGTCGAACACGTCACTGACACACGGTGCGCGCTCGGTTATAGAAGGAAAACGGATAGAAAGCCAGAGCGGTGGAATTTACTGCTCCAACATGATGCGTACGGAGAACATCAAAGACTTTGGATGTGCTGTCGTAGGAAAATAATCAACTACAACGTTCCAGTTACAATCTCGGAGATAACTGCTGTCGTATATCACGTCCCAAAGTGTTCTATTCCTCTTATACTACAGCAGACAAGACGAGGCTTTTCAAGACAAGACACTGTGGATATTATGAGATCACTTTCTGCATTAAAAAAATAATTTTATATATATATATATATACACACACACACATAAACTTTAATCATAGACTGAGTTATATGCAGCTGTTTTTGAGAAGTTAGAAATTCTAAGCTGAATCTTTTTTGTACTTAAATCTCCTTCTTAGGGTTTAATAATTTTTTTATAAGTGCAAATAAAATAATAAAATAATTTTAGTTGGGTTTTTAAATGTAAAATAAAATGCATTTATATTTCTAGGCAGTATATATTTAATTTATGAACATAATACATTTATTTTTCTAGACATTATGTATATAATCACACAGTTTTTTTTCTTTCTTTCTTTTTTTTTTTTTAAATAAAGCTGTTCATTGCTGGACGTTTTTGAGAAAACCTTTACATCAGGATACTTATCATCATATCACGGAAAAGTCTTCAAGGATGGTCATATGGTCTTTTTTTTTTTTTTTTTTTCCCCAGATCAAATACTACCAACTCGTCTGATTCTACACAGCAGAAAGGGAAATCTATAGTTGTAGGGTTCTGCATAGAACCTTTCTGGGTTCCTTGAGAAGGGTAAAACCGGAGAATACGACATTGAACGTGATTTTAGAGTGCGCTGTAAACGAGACGCGCAGTTTCAGGGAGCGTTGTTCCTCCGTTTTAAAATAAAAATAAATTATTTATTTATTTATTTTTAAAAACAGTCCGAAAACCCCACTTTTTTATTTTTATTTTATCAAGTTATTCAACTTTTACACTGTGTACTTGTTATTCCAAATGATATTATTTTGAGAAAATGATATTATTTTGAGAAAATTTGAGAAATTTCTTTGTATTTTTCTTGACGAATTTTGGAAATAGTCATTTATGCCATCTCAGACTTTCAGATCGTACTGTAAATGCTAAACAAAGTCAGTCAGTGTATGTAGAGTCTTATACTTAATAAATACATAAATAAAGACCCGTCATTAACCAGCGTCTGATTGGTCGGTTGATGATTTCTGTTTCGACCTTCTGCGTCGCGTTTTAGAAAAATTTCTAAAGCCACAATCTCAATCCTGGTTTAATAATCTGCATACACGGAAAAAAGTGAAATGCACATGAATGGTACTCCTGAGATGTGATGCCAGTGATCCTGACCCCTTCTGCTCTCCGGACCTGACTGGTCCATCCTGATGCCCTACTTCTGGTTGGAGTTCTCATCAGTTGGAAGTCACACACTGCTGCTGAGGATGTCCCACACGGTGCAGCCTAAAGATCATTGAGATTACTGACGATGGTACCACTTAAAAACCATAAACATGGCTTTGGACCTCAAGTCAATTGCTACGAGAGCTTTAGGACTACAATTACCACAAACAGTTGTGACTTGCGCTCAAGTCTCCATCAGTGATCAGTGGAGAAGTTCAACAAAACAGACTTCATGTAGAAACTGTAATGAATTTCCTGGTTTCACACCTGCACTATTTGACCATGTAGTATTAGTTCATTTACAGAAGGGGTGTATTTATTTATAATCGCACTATCCGGTGTCACCCAGATGAAGGACGGGTTCTCTTTAGAGTCTGGTTCCGCTCAAGGTTTCTCCCTCATATCGTCTCAGGGAGTTTTTCCTCACCACCGTCGCCTCTGGTTTACTCATTAGGGATAAATTCATACATTTAATATCCACATCCTGAATGTATATATTTCTGTAAAGCTGCGTTGGGAAAACGTCCACGGTTTAAAGCGCTATACAAATAAAACTGAATTGAATGAGTGAAAACGTTTTCCTCTCACGTGTGATTTTCAGGCGCAGGATAAGAGGAAGGCGCTGGAGGAGACCAAAGCGTACGCGACCCAGTCTCTGGCCAGCGTCGCCTACCAGATCAACGCCTTAGCCAACAATGTTCTACAGCTGCTGGACATCCAGGCCTCGCAGCTGCGCCGCATGGAGTCCTCCATCAACCACATCTCACAGGTCACTCTCACACCAAATACACACACACACACACACACACACACACACGCTGACCGAGTACACACACTCTGTTCCGTTCTCTCAGCATGCAGCCAGTCACACATCAGCGTTTCGCTTATAATCCCTCACGTCATCACGTCCGACTTCTCTTCGGTAACGAGTGTGTTTTATAGCGACCCGCCGTCTCCGCTCGTTCCTGCAGCTGAGCGAATTAATGCATTCGATTAGATTAGATGGACGGGATGGATAGACGGTGGAGCCGGGCGATATGTAAGCACTAACACATGACAGAACAAGTGATTATTTTCATTAGAACACCACAGCGTGGAGTGTTGTTTTTATTACACGTTTTTTTTTTCAAAATGGTGTACGCGAAGTCGCACGTCTCAACACTCTTTTGTTAGACGTCGCGTTGTGGAACGTCCAAGAGACAAGCCGATTCCTGTTTTCGCTTATGTTATAGTGTCATTCCTCCGCCCACTTCTCCTTTTCTCGCTCGAGAGGTTTACGAGACAAACAAACAAAAACACTGCTGGTCACGTTCCCGAGAAACCAGAATGCGTGAACTCCTACGGTCCTGAAGACTTTACAAAGCACAGAGACTGTTACAACGACTCATAAAGTCTTCTAACAAAAAAGCGTCACGAGCGTCCACTGTACAAGTGCCCGGGAACGGGCTGTTACCATAGAAACGGTACGCTATCCATAGTTACCATAGTTAATGTTACACTGTCCAAGCCTTAACGTAATGAAATGAATCCAGTCCTTGTGGCCAATCAGATGTCTCTACGTTTATATAGTGGTGTGTGTGTGACAGACCGAGACACAGACCGAGACACAGACCGAGACACAGACCGAGACACAGACCGAGACATGCCGAGAGACAGACAGACTGAGACAGACCGAGAGACAGACAGAGACATGCCGAGAAACAGACAGACTGAGACATGCCGAGAAACAGACAGACTGAGACAGACCAAGAGACAGACAGACCGAGACATGCCGAGAGACAGACAGACAGAGACAAACAGACAGAGATTTTAATTCTGTACTGTGCTACAGCATGTGTATCAGCTGGAAAACAGAAGTTGGAGAAGTGTGTGTGTGTGTGTGTGTGTGTGTGTGTGTGTGTGTGTGTGTGTGTGGAGATTGCGAAGTCGCTACCTAGAGCTCCATCTCTGTCTGAAGAGGCTGTTAATAGACTATGAACAGACACTGTTTTGTCTGGCCAGCTGGAGCCTCAGCAGAGAGAGAAACTGTGTGTTCCCTTCTTTCTGATCGTGTGTGTGTGTGTGTGTGTGTGTGTGTGAGATGATTAGATTAACGTTCTTCATGCGCTGATGCGTGTGAAAGCTCTGTGCAGTTCATAAAAAAGAAGCAGCGAACCTTTTTCCGCCTGATTTGAACAGCGTTTCAAACGTTCACGCATACGCTCGCCGTCCACTTTATTAGGAACACCCGTACGCCGGCTCGTTCACGCAGGTAGGAGCACGTCGCGTGGACGTTAAAGTAACGGGTTTATCTCCGACTGTTCCGTGCAGCGCTGACGTTGGAGACGCCTTCCATATTTCAGCGTGCCGTGGTCGCTGTACGTTTGGGAGGTTTAATCGCTCGTTTCTTTGTAAAGAACGCACCTTGGTCGGATGCAGCAGCCATCTTTAACCGAGCGTGACGTGACCCGGGTTTTAATAGAGCTGACCATGAGTATAAAGGTGTTTTCACTCTCTCGTTCTGCATTGTGTGGTCAGTGACGAAACAGCAGCAGGTACTGTTACTGTACTGTACAGTCAGCCATTACGGCTCCATCCTCCACCTCTGCGCTACGGTTCATCCGGAAACAGCGGTGTGGTTGATTAATTAAAGGAAACCAGACGCCCGCACTATCTGGTTGGTATCCTGGATTCCAACACAATGACTGATCTTTTACCCGCGGCACAAACTCCAACCCCTCCCAACACACGCACTCTCACAGTTTGATGAGTTTGTTCCGAACAGGAAATGGAGCGGGAGGGTTCGAGCACGGAAGTCCTCCTCCCTCCTCCGCTTCCTGACGATGGAGCACGGCTCGAGTTGCCGTATACAGCGTCACGCAGAGAGACGTTAGAGCACCAGCGCTAATGGTGCTGCTCGAGATATCCTCCAAACAATCTGATAAAGGCAACAACAAAAAAAAAATCAGATTTTTACAACTTTAAGCACTTAAGTAATTTGATTATATGGAAACTCTGCCTCTGTAAGAGTCAGTAATCAGATTTCTTCCTAAATCGGACCGTAGAACACTTTGTAACTCACTAATAAACCCACCAGAGATGAATCCCAACATCAAGACTTTACACACACTCTTAAAGATAAAGGTTCCAATTGGAACCAAAAAAAAGGTGCCATAGGAGAACCATAAAGAACCTTCTTACTCTCAAGTTCTGTAGAGAACCATCTGTGTACTGGTGCTTTCAAGACCTCGCAAATGGTTCTTCACCGCAGTGCCACAAGGAACCGTGTTATCTTAAGTTCTCTTTAAAAAAAAAAAAAAAAAAATCCTTTAGTTAGTACTTTAAGGAACCAAAGTAAGGTTCTTAAGAGTGACCCCAGGAGAACCTACTCACAAATCCAGTCCCAGAAAGATTTGAAAGGGATGATACCTTGAAGAACCAATACACTGCGCTGAAGAACCTATAATGAACCGTCAAGAACTTTTTTAATCTCCAAAGAACCGTATCGCTCAACTCAAGAACCCTATACAATGAAAAACGGTTCATAACAAAGAAGAAGAAGGTGGTTCAGTGGTGCCGTAAAGAACCATTGAAGAAAGCGAGCATGTGTGTGCCTCGGTGCTCAGTGCTCGCAGAACTGAACTGCTCTCGCTCGCGAGAGTGTCTCTGCACGCTTTCTTCCCTGCTCTACGGTCTTTGCGTGCATGAAATTCACACCACCTCGTGCTCGTTTCTAAATAAACGAGTACACAGAAGCCCAAACCAGACTCGAAGCCCCGTGTCGGCGATCATCCATCTTCCCTGCTCTCAATCTGCCCCGTGCGGCTTTGCTCGGGAGCTGATGTGAGACTTCAGTCCCTCTGGAAGCAGAGACGGATGTTCTTTAGAGCAGATGCACACCGTAGAGTGCTGCTTTTTAAAATTTTTTATTTTTAATCGCTCTACATACAGTATCTCACAAAAGTGAGTACACCCCTCACATGTTTGTAAATATTCGATGATATCTTTTCATGTGACAACACTGAAGAAATGACACTTTGCTGCAATGTAAAGTAGTGAGTGTACAGCTTGTGTTACAGTGTACATTTGCTGTCCCTTCAAGATAACTCGACACACTCGTGAGTGTGTCTGCGTTTCCGTGAATCGATAGCGTCGTCATGCCGAGCGTAACGGATGAAGAGATGATCGTGAATTAACGCGGCGTGGACTGATGCATGATCGATAGATGTCAGAGTTCCTATGTGTAAATCCTTCTCCAATCCCATTTCATTAGCACCAGTGCTTCGTCAATACGAGATATTTGCGCTAACTTTACAGTAGCTAGATCTGTTTTGGCTTCTTGCTAATGTTTCTCATGTGTATGAACGTGCTCTTTGTGTATTTCTATATAAATGTCAGTATAAAACTGCATGCTCAGTCCTGACGCACACCCCCGTGCCACGTCCCTACGACGGCCCGGAACGGCCTTGAGTCATGCACCTGGTGTTATTTGTCGATTGCTGTTGGATTTTGGGTGGTACGGGCGTGTGTTCTGTTCATCGTGTGCCACATTAATGACTGTATGAAGCGTGTCTTTTGTCACCGCGAGGGTGTATTCACACTAAACGTGTTGAAGGAAGACGAGGCTATCGGTAACTGCCAGTAACCACAGACATCTGGTCACACTTTTTCATGTCTAAAATAAAACGCCATTATTAAACGCTGCTCGATTGGACGACTCGCTACACCGCACACTCGCACGTGCGAGAACACTTTTTCGTGTGTGTGCACGGTTGATATTTTAACACATGCCACACTGAGAAAACTGCTGAAGCTTGCACATTTCCTGTTTGAAACAGTTGTCAAGGGCAATCCTCATCTTTGTAAACACAGCCACACTTACGGTATCTACAGAGATGAGTGACAAACAGTGAAAAAAAACAGTGGCTGTGTTATTGTTTTGGTGGCATTTGTTTTATTTATTAATTTTTTTTGCGTCAAGCATCACTGCAAATCAATCCAAATCTCTTCAGACTGAACGATTTGTATCCTGATGGGCGTGGTCTCTTCCAGCATGACTCCGCCCCTATCCCAGGCTCACCGAATTGAATTGTTTTGATGAGAGATGTTTAAATTTAAATTGTTTAAAATGAGAGATGCCATGCTACGACTCACCAGAGCTATAACCTGGACACCTATGGGAGGTTTTGGAGTGACCTCGTTTTCCACCGCCATCATCACAACACCACCAGAGTAGCGGAGTATTTTACGGAAGAAAGGCGTCCATCGCTCCGGGACAGTTCCTGAGACTCGAAGACTCGACGCTAAGGCGCACGGAAGTTGTTCACGGGGACAAAAGAGCAAACAAACCATCGGGTTTAGAAAAGACCGCGCCGCTTCGGAGTTGAAGACGAGTCAAATAATCTGACTCGCTGGAAAGAGCTGGAGTCCCTGTCACTAGATCACTTGATCACGTCCACGCCGTCCGGTTCCGATCGGATCAGTCTGGACGGAGGTTAACATCGGCTCTGAACGAGGAAATCCGAGACATTCCGTCACAACTATCGTTTGACCCAAAGGTCATAAAGTAATCGAGCCGAATATAAACCGAACGGCTCCGCAAAACAACAAATCTGCTAAAAGTAGTCTCAAAGCATACAAGTGAATTTAAACCAAACAGCACAGTGCATTATGGGTGTTTTGTCTCCCTTAGGCTACTTTGTTGTCTGTTATGGAATATAAAAAATTCCGTTATGTTTTCGGGCACCTCTACAAAACTGCGCCGAAACAGTGCGCTGTATAAGTGAACACCGCGGCCGGCTCTCACCCTCAGTTAAACCGCCTCGCAAAAACCGGCGTAGGACTCGCATGTACGGGTCGTTTAATTTGCAGGGCAGCGTGAGATTTATGCAGCTTGTGGAAGCTACCAGGCCATAAACGGCTACTCGGAGGGAGGGAGGGAGGGAGGGAGGGAGGGATCGGGTCATACTCAGTCACACACTCACTCATTAGACCATTCAGGGCTTAAATAGTGCTGTCAAAACACACTGCATGAAAACGCCATTACACGCCGATATAGTCCCGTTCATTTTTCTTCCACTTTCCCGTCACGGATCATGTAGGCCGACTGTAGCTACGCGTGTATTTAGTGAACCAGACCTCTGAGCTTTAGATTCTCTTCATCACTGTAGTCTAAAATGATGGGGTTGTAACTCTTTTATTAGTACTTCACCGCTGTTAAATCACTATCCTGCCTGACCATAAATCCACAGCGAGTCCCTCCGTGAGCCGTAACCCCTCGAGAGAGACACCTCCAAGGCCTCCGTGATCCAACCCGGGGAATAATCAGGAGCAGTGATGACTGGAAATTGAAACACTATTACTGTAATAGGAAAGCAAAACTGGTTGGTGTTAGTACTCAAGTACTTTACTGTCTGGAAGAGTAAATACATTTGAGACAACAGTGATAGTGTGCTAATAAATAGAGAGGGTAAGTCCAAAATGCGTTTATGTATTATTTATTTTTAAACTGCTTGGTAACATGACTTCCTGTGAATAGAGCAGAAATCACTTGTTCCACAGTTCAGACGTTTGACAGAGCAAAAGAAAACCGAATGAGTCAAGATCATTCTTCAGAGACAGCTGGCAGAAATAGCTGCTGAATCCAGCTGTGGTGGGAATGTCGGGGCTGGGTGCAGTGCGGCGGCAGCGTGCCGAGGGTGACATTTTCTCCTCCGTCTGTGGAACGGTTTAATCAGAGACTGAGTCAGTGACCGAGGATTGAGCAAGATGCCCGTACGAGAGAGGAAGAGGGAGGAAGTGAGTGTTAATGCTCATTTATACATGTATCAGGACAGACTTCCAATTCAGAAAGGCACTTCAGATGGAGCGAAGCCCGCCCACCTTTACTGCGATTGGCCGGGAGACTGAAAGAGCCCAGCTGTCGTCGGGCTCTGAGTAAAGTTCAGAAATGTCAACTCACGATTCCATTAAACGATGCTATTACCTCATACGAGACCACATCATCGTCAGAGGATGCCGCCGAAATGCAGCCATTTTGTTTGAGCGAACCATTAAGCACGCTCGTTTCCCTTCGCAGCTCCGCCCTCTTGTTTGATGAACAGCTAAGATCCTTCCACCGGTCTGAAAGACGATAAACACTACAGGCTTTCCGAGGTTCCTTTCGGTCGGCTCTCGGATACGGTTCTGATGAAATATAACGAGGGAGAATGAATGAGAGATGGAGAAGATTTAATAAGAACTTTTACGTTTTTTTTTTTTGTTGTTGTTGAAAGATCTAAAAGCGCTTATGTGACAAAGAAATCTAAGTGTTTTTGTGCAAATGACACCAAAAATCAAATAATTTTGTTCTCAAGGACTTCACCTTCTCTAGGATTTCACTGTGTGTGTGTGTGTGTGTGTGTGTGTGTGTGTGGTTGTGTGTGCACTGGGTGGTTGCAGCCTGGACGGTATTTTTACACACAGGAAGGAGATGAAATCAGCCTCTGAGGCCTCTCACTTCCCTCCCTCTGCCAGCTGCATGCTTGTTTGCTGTGATAAAGAACTGCGGCTACCATTGGTGCAGTCTGAAACACACGCACACAAACACACACCCTGTCCATCATTAGCGTCTTTCCACTGCTGCTTTATGGAGTCTGCCTGACATCCGCGAGCGCTGTGTGCTCTTTGCCCCGGCCCGGTTGCGCACTGGGTTTGTTCGAGAGGTCACGGGAGGTCACGAGCTGTAAACTGGACCCGAGTCAAGATTAAAGTGTGTGTAAAACCCCGTCACTCACCCCTGTACTCCGTCTACCCCACCTCAGTTCCTGCTGCGATGGTTTCGTGCACTTTGTTAGACAGGAAAACATTCTAAGGTGTTGCAATTGTTCAGTTTCCTGCTGTGGACGTTGGTTAATTGAACACACAGAGTGTATTCTGGGTTTGTGTATTCTGTGAACTCTACACCACATCGTGTGGGTGCTAACCTATTGCAAGGTCATGTGTGCAGCAGAAATTCTACTTTGTGGTTTCTGACCTGAATATTAAAATATTATTCAACCCCCATTGCAAATAAGGTTTAGTGTCAAAATGTACAGACTTTCAGCTGCTTGTAATGATCAAATCAAACAAAAGCAATTGAAATAGTTCAACACAATGAATGCTTCGAGTGGTTTCCCCAAATTCAACTGAAAATACAACTTATAATGACTTCTCCAGTTTCAAAATTATTCACCCCCTTCATGGCAAGCATCTGTAGAATCGTTTTCTGTTATGACCTGCTGCAAACGAGATGCAGGGCTTCTGCAGCGTTCCTGAGGAATCTTAGCCCATTCCTCATGAGCAATGGCGTCCAGGTCAGTAATATTCTTGGGTTTGCGTGCTGCAACCGCCTTCTTCAAATCCCACCAGAGATTTTCTAGGGGGTTGAAGACAGATGACAGTGATGGCCCTGTAGAATCTTCCAGGCCTTCTTATACAACCAAGCCTTGGTGGAATTTGAGGTATGCTTGGGATCGTTGTCCTGTTGGAATGTCCGATGATGCCCAAACTTCAGCTTCCTCACAGACGGCGTGATGTTTTCTCCTAGGATTTCCTGATACTTCATTGAATCCATCTCGCCTTCCACACACTGCAGGATTCCAGCGCCAGAGGATGCAAAGCAGCCCCAGAGCATCACCGAGCCACCACCATGCTCGACTGTGGACAGAGTGTTCTTTCTTCATTCTTCTTCCTCCAGACGTACCGCTGATCCATCGTGCCGAAAAGTTCCAGTTTTGTTTCATCGCTCCACAGAACAGAATCCCAAAACTTCTGTGGCTCATTTATATGATTTTGAGGTGACTTTTCTTGTGCTTTTGGGTCAGTAGAGGTGTACATCTTGGAGTTCTGGCATGGAAACCTGCGTTTAGTACGCACCTTACTGTGCTCACCGAAACCTCAGTGCCTGTTACACCAAGTCTTGCTGCAGGTCTTCTGCAGTCACTCGAGGGTTTTTCAGAACCTGCCTTCTCTGAAATCTGCTTGCAGCTGTTCATAGCTTCCTTTTTCTGCCCCGTCTAGGTATTTATATATTTTCTGCCCCTAGCCAGGTCAGGTATTTTTTTTGGGTTCCAGCTCAAGCACACCTGGTGCAACTTATGAAGCCCTTGATTAGTCGCATCAGGTGTGTTTGAGACAACACTTGTTTTGCATGTGTGCGCTGTTGTGAGTGATTCTATTCGGGGGGGGTGAATTATTTTGAAACTGGAGAAGTCATTATAAATTGCGTTTTCAGTTGAATTTGGGGAAACCACTTGCAGCATCCGTTGTGTTGAACTATTTCAATCGCTTTTGTTTGATTTGTTCACTGCAAACAGCTGAAAGTCTGTACATTTTGACGATAAACCTGATTTGCACTGGGGGTCGAATCATTTTGATTGCACCTGTACACCCAGTTCAAATATAGACACAGGGCTGGGCAATATTCTGATCAACTGTAATATCTACAATGCGATCAATTGTTTTACGCTAGAGATATTGTGATACCGCTCTATCATTTAAATAGAGCGGTATCACAATTTATCATGTTTCATTTGAACATAGACAAGCATTCTTGTAGACAATAAATAATCGAACAGGTGCAGAAGGTCCGAGACGAATCCGTAGTGTGGGGTGCGATTTTATAAAAGCGGAAGGTGGAATCATTTCAAGGAACAAAACGACCGAAATCAGCCGGACACAATAAGGTCCACGATTAAAGGTTTGAACGGGTTCGAGGTGTTTTGTGGTCCTCTGAAGGTTATTTCAGGTGAGCAGTGAGTAACTCCACTAGGATTACAGGAAGTACTGTGTCTTAGTGGGTGTTACATTTCAAAACCAGGAAGTGGAGTGTGTTGCTTGAATGTCTTGGGTGTGGCCATGTGTTGGTTCTCAGAGGTTTTTGAATCGCAGGTTGGGAGTGATCTTGGCTACGTGACAGACAAATGAAAGGAATCCTGTGTGTGTTTGTGCGTGTGTGTGTGTGTGTGTGAGAGAGAGATAGAGAGAGAGAAAGAGAGCGAGAGGGTGTCAAGGCTTACATTCCTTCAGCTGTCCAGACCTTGAGATTAGTGAACCTACTGTGTGAATGATCATGATTAGGGAGGTGGAGGAGGAAGTTGTTTGCCATATAAGCCCGCACTGTTACCCAGAATGTACACCTGGTTTTATACGTTTCTGTACTTTCTATAGCAACAACTTACACAGGGACTTGTATAGCAGATGCTATTTAGTATTTGTTCCTCTATTCCATTATAAACCGTCTCTCCGTCTGATTGTCTCTGCAGTGCTTCTGTGCAGATTGTTGTAAATACTGTAATTACTTTGGACAGTAAAGACAGCCATTGGGTTGGTTTGTTTGTGTGTGTGGGGGGTGGGGGGCGCCGCTGTGTAAAAAGATTTCGGGGCTCAACCGTGTGTTAACAGCTGTAGCTCGTATACCACACGTCATTAGATTGTTAAGCCGATCCGACTATCTCAGGTTGCCGTTGCATCACGGTTTGTTTGCTTTTATCTCTTTTTTTGTTTATAGACAGTGGACATCCATAAGGAGAAGGTGGCCAGGCGAGAGATCGGCATCCTGACCACTAACAAGAACACGACCAGGACGCATAAGATCATCGCTCCAGCCAACATAGAGAGGCCGGTGAGGTACATCCGAAAACCGATCGATTACACCATGTTGGACGACGTGGGGCACGGAGTTAAGGTACGTCCTGCTCTTCAGCTGCTGAGGTGCTTGGGTGTGGGTGTGTGTGTGTGTGTTTGTGAGATATTTGACTCAGGGGAGTTTTAGACGAATCAGTTTGTGCAGTATTTTCTACAAGCTACTCCTACGTTCGGATTAAAGAGGCAGTTATTTCCGTTACGAGTCTTTTAGGAAGCACTTGGATTGCTGTCTGCTCTTTTTCTCTTCTCAATGAGTTATTTCAGTCAGGAAAATAATAATAATAAGCATCTAAACTCCACAGACACACTGTAGGGAAATTCTTCCTTGTGTTTGTAGTCTTGCCTTGCCCGAAATTACAGCTCATCTCCCCCTGCCACAACCCCCCACCCCCCAGGGCAGAAACCGACAGAGTAGCAGAGCTTCTCCCTTACCGCCCAGAGCGAAGGAAACCTCCCTTAATTAAATCAGAACCAGACGCAGCTGCTTTTGGACATCTCTCCGAAGCTGCCTTTTCCACACTCCAATCAATCATTGTAATCATGCCTCCGCTGTAGGCTTTACAGCGGTGCCGGCTGCAGGATCAGCCGTGCAGACGGTATTCTGACTGCCTGAATTAAGCGACACGCACGTCTAAAGCCTGTGATTATTTCATCTACAGCGTGCCTGTGCCGTGTTAAGGCTCTGAAATGAGCCTTAATAAAAAAAAAAAATTTTATGCCAATGCATAAAAACTGAAACTTCACAGTCATCGTTTATGCAAATCATACAAACGAAAGCTATACAGGATGCTTTTCCATCAAAGTGTGTGCTCTCTGCTGGAGTTTGTAGCACCATGAACGATTTAATGTCTGTGGTTAGATGTGTAGTACGGACAGTACAGCACTCTATGGTGCCTTGCAAGTATTCAGTCCTCTCGAACTTTTCCACATCTTGTAGTCTTGCACCTTGGAATTGAAATTAAATTTCGGTAAATACTTGGTCGAGCCGCCTTTTCCTGCAGTTTTCTTGGAGGTGTCCGTATCAGCTTTGTCTCCGTCCCAGTCCCAGCTTGTTAAACAGCGTCCCCGCAACATTTTGATGATGCTACCGCCAGCATGCTTCACGGCGGGGGTGGTGTTCTCCGCATGATGAGCAGCGCTGGGTTACCGCCGAATGTAGCACTTTGTCATAAGGCCAGAAAGGTCGGTTTTGGTCTCATCTGACCAGAGAACCTTTCTGCATATGTTCGTTGAGTCTACAGCATAGCTTTGGGCTAACTCCAAAAGCGCCTTCATGCTACCGCTCTTCCATAAAGCCCAGCTTTGTGGGAAAGTCCTTTTGACTTGTGTCAAGCTCAGTCATACAGGCCTGGTCAGCCCCAGCGATAGCAAGTGTGGCAGTCTGTTATCAGGTCTGTTCCACTACAGTAATGGTGTATTACATGTGGTTGAAATCAAACTTCCTGATTAGCCACAGTGGTTGTTAAATTGTTGCTTTAAAATCCACTAGTTTCATCCATTTACAAGCAAGATGCAACACATTTGCAGAAGGAAGTTGAAAAGGCCACCTTCCTTTCAAAATGTGTTACAAGTCATGGTGTTCAGTGTTAGTTGGGGTTTCCTCTCAAACTTTAATTGCTAGTAAGGCGCATGAGTCAGACACCTCGTGAAGATCTCGGCATATGAGTGCATTGATTTTGACACAATACCTCACTCATCTCGGTCTCATTTTTCTCCTTCACATATGCCTCCTGAACTCAGAGAGTGGTGTGGGAAAATACGCTGCAGTAGTTCTCTCTTGTCCTCCGGCAGAGGCGTTTTTCTGGCTCTCTCTTTCCTCTGAAACGAGTTTCAAACTCTATACAGCCTGCAGACATTCCACCAAAGCCTGACTCATCACATTGGAGGATTAAAGCATCTTTAGTCAGGCCAAACTCGCTCGCCCACTGAGGGTTCACTCTGTTACTGCTGAGTTTTTCGTTGCTAGTCAGCTGAAGATTAATCCAGTCAACTGCTTTGGAAATGCAGAGAAGCTGTGCTTTCTAAAGGATGTCTTTGGTGGAGATAAGTGTTACATTTTCCGCTGTGCCTTTACTCTGTGATGTTGGGTGTTGGAAGAAAAATATTTCTTCCATTTACACGTCATTTAAACACTAACTCTCGGCTTGCTTCATCCCACACGTTCCCATATGTTTGCAGCCAAGTTGGTAGAAGTGACTGGTCTGGTTTTACCCCAGTCTAAATAGAGCCTCACACATGTTAGGGCAGGTTTCACTACATTTACGTTTACTCATTTGATACTCTTACAGAGTGACTTACAAGTACAAGCTGCCAAAAGAATTTTGACCAGTTCTGCCTGCTCCTGTTGAAAGATTGACCAATCTCTCCAGTTCCCGCTGCTATTTTTGTTTGTACCCGTACACATTATTTTCATACAAACTTCATTTGGCAGGCCCCATTATCCTAGAGTGATTTACAAGTACATCAGAAATCAGCTTGAACTGAACTCCAAAATGAATTCTGACCAATCCCGCCCGCTCCTGCAGACGTTCCTGGCCAATCCCGCCCGCTCCTGCAGACGTTCCTGGCCAATCCCGCCCGCTCCTGCAGACGTTCCTGAAGAATCCCGTCCATTCCTGCAGACGTTCCTGGCCAATCCCGCCCGCTCCTGCAGACGTTCCTGGCCAATCCCGCCCGCTCCTGCAGACGTTCCTGAAGAATCCTGTCCATTCCTGCAGACGTTCCTGGCCAATCCCGCCCACTCCTGCAAACGTTCCTGACGAATCCTGTCCATTCCAGCAGATATTCCTGACCAATCCCTCCTGCTACTACAGATGCTTCTGATCAATCTGGCCTTCTCCCACAGACATTCTTGATAGGTCATGCCCACTCCTGTAGAACATTCGAGGAGTCCCTCCAGCTCCTACTGCTGTTCTTTCTTGTGCCCATATGTGTTATTGTAGTTGGACTTGGATGTTTCTATCTTCCAAAGTACAACACCGACTTAGACCAGGTTCCAGAAGATGAATTAATACATGATTGAATGAGGAAAGCCCAATTTTCCGCACTGAACGATCACCGTACCATGTCCAACACGCTCCCATGTTAATCAACATGGCCTTTCTTCGTCTCACAATTTTCATATCTGTTTGTCCTCTCCCGCCCTCGGAATGGAGTCCGACAGAACCCCATTCCCGATGCAATCCTCTATCCTGGCATTTAAACTCTAATCACTTGCATAAACCTTAACTGCTGATTTTTCCCTTTACACCCAGCCAGTCAATATATATATTTTTTTTTTGTATATTTCACCTTCCTACACACCGGAGATGGCCAATCAGTCATTTGTCCTCTACATCTGGAGCCTCACTCATTTCCTCACTTGTTTCCAATCAATATTACACAACAGAGTCAGATCGTGCTGTAATCCTTTGTTCATATTTCACTCGTACACAAAGCCCTAAACCTCAACAAGGCTATTTACTTTCCTTATGACCATTTGAGCTTCTGTGAAACCAGGTAACATCAGCTATTAGTTGAAGTGCTTTTACTCCAGTATGAATGAATGAATAATGTTGTTTTCTTCCATCACAGTTACCTCATTGCCCACATTAGAGCATGCATTATTGACTCAGCACTGGATTCTCTGGTTGTCATGATCATTTTAATCTTTTTTTTTTTGTTACTCCCTACAGTAAGGTCTTGGCTTACCTTAGAATTGCATTTGGAGTAAGAAAGATTAGTATGTTGTTGGGCGGGTGCTAAGGATAGGATTTGGCATGTTGAAAGGGCCGAAGCTCAACACTGCCACTAGGGATCATTGGACAAATAGTTTTTAGTGTAGGAAACAAGAATTTTACTCCTTGCTTTTATTTTATTTTCTCTATGAATTTACTTCCTTTGCATATGTGACCATAAACATTAAAAGAAGGCTTGGGACTTGTCCTCTGAGGCTTGTCCTTGGTAGATAAATGGCCAAGCAGTAATCACTTTTCTTTTTCAACAAAGTAGTTATTTCTATATATTTCCAAATAAAGGCCTCTAATATTAATTGACATTAAAGAAGTCTTCCACATATTCAGTTGTTTCACTTGTCTAAGGTTCTCCAAGACTTTGATTAAAAACAGATAAGCCTTAAAAGTTACAACTGCTGCTAGGAAAACAAAACTCACAGCTAGCTCAGGGCAATGGGGTATGAAAATCTGCCACTGGTTTTTAACAATTATCTAAAAACAACAGCGACAGAATAATTTGTAGCATTTGTAGCCATGTACCCTGCTTTCAGCGAACCTGGTTCAACTCTTCAGTTGATTTACAACTAGTGTTAATGGTATAGTCCTGTCACTTACCACACGACACCAAGTGGCAAGTCACTTTTACCCTCGAATCCAAGTCGAGTCTCAAGTCACTTTTACCCTCAAATCCAAGTCTTGTCTCAAGTCACTTTTACCCTCAAATCCAAGTCCTGTCTCAAGTCACTTTTACCCTCAAATCCAAGTCCTGTCTCAAGTCACTTTTACCCTCAAATCCAAGTCGAGTCTCAAGTCATTTTTACCCTCAAATCCAAGTCCTGTCTCAAGTCACTTTTACCCTCAAATCCAAGTCCTGTCTCAAGTCTCCCCTACATGCAAATCACTTAAAAGTCAACTCTCACATCACTTACCCCAGTGTCAAAATCTTTGATCACTAAGTCTTAGGTCCCTTAGTGTCAAGTCCAAGTTGAATCTCAAGTTAATTGGACGAGAGTCAAGTCGACACAGGCAGTGAAGCAATTGCACTCGCTCTGTTTTTCCACAAGTAGCTTGTGTTAACTACCAGAGATGGGGTCATTCCTTATCCGTACATCCAGTAGTTTAACACTACTGTTTTTTTGTTTGTTTTTTTTTTACAGCAGGAAAAGTACCGAACTGCAGAGCAGTAATCTTTTAGCACCCATCCCCATTTATCTAGAGGTTGAAAAACAGTATTGGTATAAGTAATTTCTGACCTGCTCCTCTGTCTCTTTTTCGTTCTGCCTCCTCTTATATTTTTCTCTTTCTCTCTTTCTCATGCCTGCATTAGTGGCTAAAAGCCAAGGTAAGTCCTCTTTTATCAAGTGCCCCAATCCTGCTGTAGTTTGTTATTGATCACCCGCTTTACCCTCAACCCCCGTCTCCCTTGTAGTTCAATTTAATTCCCCCTAATGTCACGTGGTCCACATAACAGGGCTGGGCGATATAACCGAGCGGTGTTGTCATTGTTAAGGGTGTATGACGTCGTGAAAGTGAAAATCCGAGACCATGTTGATCGGATTTACAGCTGATTGGTGAGAGAGCAGTGCCGACAAATCCAGTCTTGTTAACTTTAGTGTCTCGTTTACGCCGTATCGCCCACCCCTATGCGACTCTCCGTCTTAACACAAATTAGCTCCTGCACATGTAGTTAAAATGACCCTTTTGTAGGCTGTGTGGGTTTCCCAGACTCAATGACTGCTTTCATAGAGCCTTGAACAGTGCCAGTTATTTATCGAACATCGCACAATAGCATCCTAATGAAAAATAGGATTGCCGATCCAGCATCAGTAACATGATGCATGTCGAATATTTCATCCTAGTCATAACATACACTGCAAATGTGTGTGTTTTAGCCACTGTAACACCCAGTTCACCTGGTCAGGTGATTCTCAGGCCTTTTATGAAGCGAGTGTGGTGTGCTAAAACAAGATTGTCCATCTTCTAGACTTTTTTTGATCCAGGATTAGAAAGCCGGGAGATATCTACAGCCGGTTTTTCATAGTCAGGTCTGGGAAGCTCAACATTTGCCCCATTGTTCTGTTGTCCTTGTTTACAGTTCGTCTGTGAACATCTGATCAAACAAGCACTCATGCTGTTTTTAACTCTCGCCCAATCAGCAACATGGAAACAACCAATCAGTCAGAGGAGGAACGCTATCGAGGACCAATCCGCCGACACAGAAGCCACCCAGTCCGCCCATGGCAGGGCGTGGCACTCTGGGGTAAGTAGCAGTTTATGAACGGAAAGAAACCCAACACGATGTTATAGAGAAATAAGAAGATGGAGACTGAAGTGGATCGTTTTGCTCGAACAACACGTTTTATACAACAACTTGTACACCAACTTTTTTTTCATTTATTACTCATCAATGTCATTTTTTTTTTATCCATTTCTAGTTATATTATATGGGATTAAGTGTAATTAATGGTAGACAAAATCTGTGATGATTGTATTATTTATTGTAAGATTTTCATCCAGATTTACACTTAGTCCCTCACCTCTCAGGTGTTCCTCAACTTTTTTTCTTCAACTCCGAAGTACCGGAGATGTTAGATACCGTATGTGATTGACAAAATATCTAAGAATTTCATAGATTTATCTAATAAATAATTTCCTTCTCTTTTTCTCGCTCGCTCCCTCTCTCAGGCGTAACACTTCGTATAAAACTCTTGAGCCAGTAAAACCTCCCACAGTGCCTAACGACTACATGACCAGCCCCGCTCGCCTCGGGACGCACAGCCCAGGACGCACGGCCTCGCTCAGCCAAAGACCAAGAACCCACAGGTAACACACACACACACACACACACACACACACACACGCAGCATCGCCTCATGGTATTTAGAAATTCTAGTCTATCGTTAATATCTCAGGAGTGGTGTGGATTACCCAAAAAAAAAAAAGTCCGTGAGAATGATTCCATTTGTTTTAAAGTCGCAGGCGGGATGTTTTTGTCGGATTTCTCCCCTCCATTCATGTCATGGCTCATGTCTAAGCTTAGAAGAGCGTCTTCTTCGTTTCCCTGAGTTATAACTACTCTGACAGATCCTGTATGTACACCGTCATTCTCACTTAAGTGTGGGTGTGTTAGTGGACAAATATGCCTGATTTAAGTCGCCTCATTAGCGAAAACATCCGAGTGCTGGCCGAGGAAGGTATAAATGCACCGTATTTGGTAAGTAATTGGAAAGTGACTCGGATCTGTTGATTTGAACTCCGTCCTCCAGTACCTTTTCCACTATAAAAGGACCAGTTCCTTGGATTTCCACCATAAAGTGCCGATGGTGTACGCACAGTACCCATGATTCTTGTTCTTGGCAGACAGGAGTGCAACTCGATTTGGTCTCCCGCTATCGTAGCCCATCCTCCTCGAAGTTTCCATGTGTTTCCAGATGCTTTTCTGCTCACCACGGTTGTAGAGCGTGGTTATGACCGCTCGTGTCTGTGCGAGTTTATGCATGGCGCTGCTGCCACGTGATTGGCTGTTTGGATAAATGCATGAATGAATAGGAGCGAATGCTGCAGCGTCACCTCGATGCTTTCACTGTATAACTCTCTTATCCTTTCTCTTTCATGGCAGGAGAGTGTGATTAGCATAACTGCATAATGTACAGCCAAAGCATCATGGATAGAGTTTAAAAGTACAAGTGTAATAAACTCATTAACAGGAATAATAATAATAATAATAATAATAATAATAATAATAGCAGGGATGGAGCACAGTTAGGGTGTAACCCACTATATCCTGGGTGGTGTCATGGTGCTGCATAGTTTGTGGTGAGTTTTGTCAGGAAATGTGTCTCTAATGTTTTTCTAGATGATGTCGAGGTTAGGGTTATGGGTAAAAAGTAGAAAATATATATTTTTTTCTAATACTATGTTGCAAAACTTAACTTCTAGTTTTTGTTTGATTGTTTTTTCCCCAGATCCCCCCCTCCCCCCTTTTTATTGCTGTACCGTATGACAGTTTTGCACTTTAGAACAGAAACGATTTAAAGCTGCTCTGTGATTGGCCAGAAGCTCTTACCAGGCATGTAAACCTCAGATTTCATTTCAGATTACACACGATTCACTACGGTTTCATTTTGACCATAATGCGGCTTTTGCTGTGACGCGATGCATCTCATTATGATTGAATTCTTACACGACATTTTTGCACGGTTGAGAAGCCAGATCGTGGAAATATGGAGACAAATATCCATCAAAAGACATTCCTCTCTTGTCAGGTTGCCATGGTAATGGGAAGAATTTCTCAAAAAATCAGAGGGAAAACTGCGGTCCTGTTTCTCACAAACATCTTTATGAGAAAACAGAGAAATGAGAGGATGTCCGGGGCAGAAAGACATGCCTCTTCTTAAACACGTCTTTTTATCATTTACTCTCTCTCTCGCTCTCTCTCTCTCTCCTCATGCTCTCGCTCTCTCACCCCCTTTTTCTCTTTCTCTATTTCTGCCTCTCTCTCTCTCACTCTCACCCCCTTTTTCTCTTTCTCTATTTCTGTCTCTCTCTCTCTCGCTCTCACCCCCTTTTTCTCTTTCTCTATTTCTGTCTCTCTCTCGTTCGCACTCACCCCCTTTTTCTCTTTCTCTTTCTCTATTTCTGCCTCTCTCTCTCTCGCTCTCACACCCCCTTTTTCTCTTTCTCTATTTCTGCCTCTCTCTCTCTCGCTCTCACACCCCCCTTTTCTCTTTCTCTATTTCTGTCTCTCTCTCGTTCGTGCTCTCACCCCCTTTTTCTCTTTCTCTATTTCTGTCTCTCTCTCTCGTTCGCGCTCTCACCCCCTTTTTCTCTTTCTCTATTTCTGCCTCTCTCTCTCTCTCTCGCTCTCACACCCCCTTTTTCTCTTTCTCTATTTCTGTCTCTCTCTCTCGCTCTCACACCCCCTTTTTCTCTTTCTCTATTTCTGTCTCTCTCGCTCTCACACCCCCTTTTTCTCTTTCTCTATTTCTGTCTTTCTCTTTCTCTCTCTCTCGCTCTCACACCCATTTTTTCTTTTTCTCTATTTCTGACTCCCTCTCTCGCTCTCGCTCTCACACCCCCTTTTTCACTTTCTCTATTTCTGTCTCTCTCTCTCGCTCTCACACCCCCTTTTTCTCTTTCTTTTTCTGTCTCTCTCTCTTTCCCCTCCATCTCTATTTCTCGCTCTCTGTCTGTCTCTTGTCCAGTCAGTCTCCTTCTCTCTCTCTCTTTCTCTCTCTCTCTATCTGTCTCTCTCAATTCAATTTCAATTTTCCAATCAAAGTACTTTATTGGCAGGATAGTTTACATACAATATTGCCAAAGCTTCAGTATAGATAAGAAAGGAGAATTAATAATCTCTCTCTCTCTCTCTCTGCAGTGGTAGCAGTGGGGGTAGTGGCAGTCGTGAGAACAGCGGAGGCAGCAGTATTGGCATTCCCATCGCCGTGCCCACTCCCTCCATCCCTAACTCTGGCCCAGGTACAGCTCATTCTCCTCCTTTCCACTTCCTTCTCTCCTTAATATCATCACACTGAACCTCTAGGTCAAACACGTATACAACCGTCACCTTGTTTCATTTCATAGTGAGAGTGTCTGTATCCTTAAAGAGCTCCTTTTACCCATTCCAGCCTTTATTCTGCCTTTTGTCTTCAGTTCGGGTCATTAAATCAAACTTCAGTTAGAAACAGGATACTTGGGGAAAAATTCACTCTGACCAAACAGCAGAGTGTTATCAGTATTTGCTGTGTGTGTGTGTGTGTGTGTGTGTGTGAGAGAGAGAGTTATGAGCTGAGACCAAAGTCCATGTTTAATCAGTTTAATGTGCTCTCTCTCCCCCTCCAGCAGGTGTTCTTAACCCTTTCATACCCGTTTATGAGATACAGAAAACACACAGATCACCAGAGACGAGAGCGAATACTAAAACATCCACTCTGTCTGTACAGGTGTTAATGATTAATGCCGTGTTTGTCTCCCTCTCGCAGCCTGAGTGGCCTGTTTGAGTGTGTAAGAGATGTTGGTAGGAGGAAAGCAGGTGAACAGACAGACATGGGGGTGGGGTGGGGGGGGTTGTAGGGGGGTATCTAGGCACAGCATGCTGGAGGATGGAGGAAATAAAATTGGAAGAGTGAGTGATGCACAGAATAGTGTACAGAGGGAGGAGAAAAGAAGTGCAGTGTGACGGAGGGGGAGAGAACAGAACCATGGAAACTCCCTTCATTGTTGCAGCTGAGTAACTCTGTGTGTGTGTATCAGTGTCATTTCATGTGGTTGTGCTGTATTCATTACAGTTCCTTCAATGTTTGCTCCGCCCCCACCTCCGCCTCCACCCATGTTTGGGGCCCCAATGGCTATAGGTGAGACATCTCAGCCGTGTGTGTGTGTGTGTGTGTGTGTGTGTGTGTGTGTGTGTGTGTGTGTGTGTACTTCATATAAGTAAATTAGGGTTTAAAAGTCTCCCCACAACCAAGAACTGTTATATTCTATCATCTTAAAATGAAAGATTTTAAAAATAAAATAAATGAACACAGCAAAACATAGAAATGTAAATTTATTATTTATTGTTAGGATTTTATGCAAATTAGAACGTTCTTACTCTTTCTTTCTTACCTAGTATTTGCTTTCACGCAATTTTGCAAAAAAAAACGAACATGGAACGAGGTCGTATAATATTTTTGTTTCATTTAATTAGTATGTATTTTTTAAATATATATATATATATATATATATATATATATATATATATATATATATATATATATATAAAATTAATAATTTTCTGTAAAATGAACAGGCCTGATACCTGACTGATTAATTATTTTATTATGATGACTTTTATGATGTCATCGTTTGATAATTATTTAAACCCGAGACTAAACGTCGCCTAATATTAAAGTCTTCGTATGAAACTAAAAAAGTCTAGAAACATCTGTTTTCGCATATGATTTGCTTCGTTGTTTTTCAATGGTAAAGCTGCTGTACTGTACATGTTATGTAATCAGTAAAGCATGCTCGCTCGTGTTAATAGCTGTAATCCGACGTTAAAGGCGCGTTAGGTACGTTTATTCTAACGAAGTCACGAAGCTCCGCCCCCAGAATCTTAGGTGGTCTGTGTAGTGTCTGTAAAATGACCGACAGACCAGAAGTCCGTTTTCCGAGCGGCTTTTTCCGGGTTATTTGTACACATAAGATACTTTAAAAAATAAAAATAAAAAATCCATTGCACCTTAACGTGGATTCATTATCTTCCTCGTTAAATGTAAATGCATGTTTTTTTAATCCCTTATTTTATGAGGAATATTATTTGAATTTGAGACATATCATTTGGAAACGGTTGTATTAATTGCTGAAGGGAATATAAGCAGTTCTCTGGCGTGGACTTTTAGACCCTACGGGAGGTGGAGGTGGAGGTGGTGGTGGAGGTGATAATGGTGGCGGATATTTTAAACCAGTGGTGGTGGGTATACGTCTAGATTTCCAACACTGCACGACGACGACGACGACGACAGAATGTTTGTGATGTAAATCTCCTGATTCTGTACAAGACCAACGTTGCATTCGGCTCACCCCGGAAGTGGAAAGCCGGAACTCCGAGCTACGTGGTTTTCCACCTCCGTGCGTTTGAGCTACAAGTTGGGAATGCCTCTGTGTTCGTCTTTTTCTTAGCCAACTGTGACGTGAGGTATATTTCCCGCAAAGCAGCGAACGGTATGTCTAGTATATACGATCGTGCTCTTCGTTTTAAGGTAAGGAGTCTTACTGTGAGCAGCCATGTCGCCCCGAGTTCCCGAACAGGTGCTCGGAGTTTAAGGGGGATTTTTTTTTTCTTTATTATTACTGCGGTGAAAATTCTTCAAAGTGCAGGATCATTTAAAGCCGTTAAGAAATGAATTCCGGCTTCTGATTGGCCAGGATTACTAATTAAGGAATAAGACACAAGTACGTGGTCTTCTAGTAAAATAATAAACAATTGAGCGGTTGTGGTCGTAACCCTGAAGTTGATTCGTTCACCTTTTAACAGCACGTCTGAACGTGTTTTATTCCTCTTACACCGTGGATGTTTCCCGGTTACTACTTTTCTTTTATTAACAAGCAAGACGTTATTCATTTGTGGTTTGATTTAACGGCGTGGGACGTCTGTGAGCCACGTTTATTTCCTGTATTCGCAGCTATAAACGACAAAACGGTCGCTCCCTCACAAGCTTCTGTTCTTTCTTTCTCTTGACGTTATTAAGACCAAAAAAAAAAAGGCAGTTATGATACAGAGAACTCTTCAATGTTGTGGAAAACAAGAAGCAGCCGTCCCACTTCCTCTGTGCCAACTGTGGGTCTGTTCTTCACAAAGGAGAGCCGAAAACTGTGGAAAACGTCCCCTGCGAGCGTTCCAGAGCTTCCGAAGGGGCGCTGAGGACATAATCGACCCACCTCGTCTTCCCCGTGCTCGTCTTTCTGCTCTACATTTCTCTCTCTCTCTCTCTCTCTCTCTCTCTCTCTCTCTCTCTCTCTCTCCTGCTGTTGTTTATTGTGGACGACATGGGGGTTTGTTTCCCTTCCGTACGAGGGAAGCGAACATCTCGGTTATCGAGCATCGGAAACAGGAAATGCCCTTCGAGGAACACGTATCTACACGGCGATCTGTATAAACACGCACAAGGTTGTTTACAACACGGATAATCTTATCAAAAGCGAAGTCGCGTTCTATCCTTGAGACTCGGGGGTGGGTGGGTCTGAGGTTTATTTATTTATTATTGTTTTAACGTCGCACGCCGCTAATATCGTTCCGATAGCGCGGCGCGCGTGAACGTCTCGTTCGGATTCCGAGCGGACTGTTTTTACGCGTACCGTAAAACTCAGCAGTGGACGTAGAATCTGTTTACGTCTCGCGTAGGACACGAAACGAGTTACAAGTAGGCGCCATCGTGCGCCATCGTGACGCGATGCGATCTTGTGGCTGTAGCTAGCTACTCTTAACCTTTATACAGTAAATAAATTCTCCAGTTTCTTCCATAACCTTACTCCTAAACATCAAGAGGAAATAAAGGCGCGACGCAGGCCCGAACCTCGAATATCTTCCACGTGCGATGAATTCTGTATTAAAGCACTTCATTAGCACACTAGCTCGCGGTGCTTTGCTACATTACTACAGTACATAGCTACCACTCTCTAGCCTAGCCAGTTAGGTTTCCAGGCAACCAAATACGAGCTCATTTGGCTCGCTTGCGTGTTTAATAAGTCTTAAAAGCGTCCCCGTTACGGCAACATGCTACAGGTTTTTGTACACTTGTGAAAACCACGTTATCTGAAACTTAGCCACGTTAAGCTCCACCCACTTCACAATCATGTATCCCTGAAAGGCTCGTTTCCTTAGACATATACGTGATCGTTTCTGTATCATTAAGATATACTGTAGATACTGTCACTTTCCCAGTCTGGAGTCTGGAAATACTCTCATTATTCTCGTATGTTCAGAATTAAAATGAAATTTTTAATCTGAAATCGTACGTCTTCATTCCAGTCAGTAACGAGACGGGTATTACAGAGGAATTTCTCTAAATATCAATCGTCATTGGGTGTAGGTTCGATTTCAAGTCTTTCCCTTATGAGACATTTTCATTCTTTTAATTTTAAATTAATATTTTAATCATCCATAGACTGGATTATTATTCATTTTTTAAAAAGTTTGCGATATGTTTCATTAGATACAGCGTTATTAGCGTAAATCACTGATCATTGTTTTTAAAAAAGCTTCAGATGACCATTTTATTTTAATCCCCCTATTAACTGGCAGTACATTAAACATACGGGTCAGATTAGCTGATACATTTCGAAATCTTTTTAAATGTGTAATCTGGACTTTTGGACGCACATAATCCACGTTTAATTCACGTTTGAGTAACCGAGTCGTCATGTTTCTTCTGGTGATCAGATTATTAAAAATATAATATCCGCTGTGTTTAAATTGTAATGAAAGTAGGTGAGTGTGTAACGCGGCTGTAGTTTAGGCGTGTTTGTGAAAGTGCGCGTACGCGAGCGCTCGGCTTGTCTCAGGGTTATTAAGATATGTGAGTATTTTTAAATAACACGGAACTCTGTCGGTCTCTGTCGCCCGGATCCAGTTTCTTTCAGCACGGCTGAACAATGTGTGTTTGGTTTCGCATCGAGGTGTGAGTGTGTGTGAGAGTGGTTTCACATCAGGCTGAGAGTGTGTGTGAGAGTGTGTGAGAGGTTTCACATCGAGGTGAGTGTGTGAGAGTGGTTTCACATCAGGCTGAGAGTGTGTGTGAGAGTGTGTGAGAGGTTTCACATCGAGGTGAGTGTGTGAGAGTGGTTTCACATCAGGCTGAGAGTGTGTGTGAGAGTGTGTGTTTGGTTTCACATCGAGGTGAGTGTGTGAGAGTGGTTTCACATCAGGCTGAGAGTGTGTGTGTGTGAGAGTGTGTGTGTGTGAGAGTGTGAGTGTGTGAGAGAGTGTGTGAGAGAGTGTGTGAGAGTGTGTGAGTGGTTTCACATCGAGCTGAGAGTGTGTGAGAGTGGTTTCACATCAGGCTGAGAGAGTGTGTGAGAGTGTGTGAGAGGTTTCACATCGAGCTGTGAGTGTGTGTGAGTGTGTGTGAGTGGTTTCACAGCGAGCTGAGAGTGTGTGTGTGCGAGTGTGTGCGAGTGTGTGCGAGTGTGTGCGTGGTTTCACATCGAGCTGTGAGTGTGTGTTGACACGCCCTTGTGACTCAGTCTCTCGTAAGCCATGCAGTCCCTGGAGAAACCTCGAGGCAGGCCAATGTTTAAACCTTGGACCGGAGCCTAACTACTTCCTGTCTTCATCTCTTTCCTGTTTATTTGTGAACGGAATTGTAATGCAGTGAACGGCGAGTGAAGGGTTAATGTTGAGTGCGCGAGATGAGATGAGCTGAGATGGAGAGAGTGATACGAGCGCTGCATGGTTTAATCTGTCACTTTAATCACCTCATTATCTGCTCTAATGACCACTTTTCAGTTTTTTAAGCCGGTTTCAGTTTATATTTTCACAGTGAAATCTCAGGGTTGTTTCTGCTTTTTATTTCTCCATCTGACTCTTTATAATCTTTATAATCTTTTGTATAACAGTGTAACATTTTCCTGCTGTGCCTTTCCTTACAGATCATTTTCTCCCCTTTAGCTTTGTTCATGGCGTCTTAAATCCATTCATATAACATATAACCAATATCCTCCTTTTGGTGTTAAGGGTGTAACTGATTTTCATTTTCTGGGTCTCTCTGTGTCTCTCTCTTTCCCTCTCTCTTTTTCCCTCTCTTTCCCTCTCTCTCTCTCTCTCTCTCTCTCTCTCTCTCTCTCTCTCTCTCTCTCTGGGTGATGGCCGTGACGATCTCTCGCCCAGGGCTCGGTCCAGCCCCCGTCTCTCAGTTCGGCACGGTATCGCGACAGATGTCCCGCCACAACTCCACCACGTCGTCAATGTCCACGGTTTCAGCCACGGGGACGTACCGGCGCGCGCCGTCTCTCTCCTCTCAGCTCCCTCTGCAGCACACTAACGTCAACGGTGCTGCTCCGGCCGCCTTTACGCACAACTCAAGTAAGACACGTACAACAGATAACACACACCTGCTCTAATTAACACCGAGGATCGGATCCTTAGCTCCGCCTACCCTTGCGTACATATTCACTCCCCATTTCCTGTTACAACCTGGAAGCGAAACTTAATTAAGATATCTCATGGAATCTACACAAACAAGGGACCCTATTATTGGAGTAGGAGGAGAATTAATGTAGTTTGGAAAAGTAGCTTTTCAAAAGTGCAGGTGGAGATGTAGTTCTGGTGCGGTCAGACGTCACATGATCAGTTGAGCTGTGCGCAGTTAGTGTTGTTTCAGTTGAAGTGTATAAGAACACGAGACCAAGGAGCGAGCAAAACAAAACATGTTCGAGACACGGCACGCAAACTTCCACTACTTCCAAAATCCGTTATTAAAAAAAAAAAAAACGAAAAAACCGATAGATTATGGTACAACCCTAACTCTGCCCAGAGGAGGCTGTCCGGTAAAAATAGGGGATTATTCAGACAAGCAACCAAAGAGCCTTAAAGTACCGGTTAACGTGACGCTACCACCACCACCACCACCACGGTGTTCTCAGGGTGATGAGGCGTGCTGCGTTTGTGTCACAAATATTCCTACGTTTTGCTCCAGAACTAATTCAGCAGGTTCACAGCAACAGGAGCGAACATTTATGCAGTTATTTAACATTATTTTGCGTACGTTCATGACGTATAAACCCGAAAGGCCATTTCAGACGTCCCTCGCAGGTCGTAACACTACAAAATGTGGGAAAGGTCAAGCGGGGGTGTGAATACTTATGCAAGCTTATGCACCACCTGAACGTGAAAAGCTGGATGTGGTGATGAATCTGGCGGGAAACTTGTGAGGAATTTATTCGGTATTAGGACACATTCAGTCCTATCCTCCGAGTTCAGCTTTCACATAGTGCAGCGCTCGCATATTCCTGACGTTCATTAATCCCGTATTGAACTCCTCCGGCGCAGAAGTGCAGTCTCAGCCTTTTTTTTTTTTTTTTTTTTTCCATCTTTTGCCGATTTTTTATTTTTTATTTTCTCTTCCATCGACTCTGCAGTCACCTGCAGGAAATCCAACGCTGCGGTTTTCTCCAGTCAGATTTAATCACCGAAATTGGAATCCGATTCACTTTTTAAAATGTCGCATTAAAAATGAAGCTGGGCCATCAGATTATTGCTCGGTTTCCTTCAGGAACTTGCTGAATCGTTGAGCTCGCTCTTTGGCAAGTTTGTACGTGCGGTACGCTTCAGAAAGACAAGCGCGAGCTAGGCCTGGTGCGATGACGCTAGCTAGCGAGATCTTTTCCACTCAACAGCGCAGGTAAGAAATCCCAACCCGGGACTGTTTGCATCACGGCCAAGCGCGTGTGTCGTTCTCCCCATCACGTGATTTTAAGTAGGAGGAGTTTCTCTAGTGGTGATCGAGGATCGAGCCGAGAGCTGGGCGAAACGACGAGATCACATCGATACCGTCATAATATCCTTTTCTGACATATCGATATCGTTTATAAATCTTATATTTTGATACAAGTAATAGGGGAAGAGGCGTATCCCGTTCGATGTTAAAATACGTTCTGCTTCCGTCGTTTCTCTCTCATGACGATTACCGAGAACGAGTCACGCCGAGTCAGTGGAAGTTCGCGTGCGCCCGGACACAGGCGAGGGTGCCAATACTTTAGTCTTCGGGAAAAGAAAAAGGTTCGAGCGCAGATTTTACCCGATCTTAAAATACTATAAAAAGCATACTCCGTATGTCGGGCACTGGGTAGGGCGTGAACAACGTGAACAGGAAGTTCAACCTGATGAGAACATGGACATTTAGAGAACTTTATACGGACGAAGAAATGTAAAATATAAATCAAATGAAATCAGGACGATTATGCTGGCCAATCAGAGGCCTGTAATATGTTTAGCTCCTCCCACATGTTCGGACTAAACTAAACGACAAAGTGCTGGAGTACTGTACGACTCGCGCGGTGGTGGAAATCAGGGCTCGTGGGTAATTAGGCGAGACGTGCTGCCGCGTTTGCGGGTGGAAAAGCGCTGACTCCCAGCTCTACGGTACTGTACTGTCTCGCTGCCTGTCCTCCGCTGCGTTCATCTGTTAAACTCCCGCATTAACCGCCGGCGTGTGAGCCTTTTCCTCCAAGCGTCGTTTACCGTCCACCATTCCACACAGAACTGAAGAGGAGTGTTCAGGAAACGCAGAGAACATCATCCGGACGGGTTTTTACGCCGGGCTTTAAGGTTTCTACAGAACCGGGAACAGTCTGGAGAAGAGTAATGACGTGCAGGGCGTGCGAGTGTGTATGGGGGGAATAATAATGATGATGAAATAATATTTCCGAATAGTTTCTATGAATTGTTCTTTATGAAATCGTTTATTTAATAATAAATTTATGTTTGTATTAGAATTAAAGGTGTAAATGGAGTTTGGATGTTTTAATCCGCTCGCAAATGTGTCTGAAGTCCTTCATCGTGGATCAACACGTCTGCACGGAGGGGTGTCCTTCAAGCCTCTCTCTCACCAAGCCTAATACACTCGTTTCCTTTTATTTCCTGCCCTCCTCCTCTTGTGTGTGTGTGTGTGTGTGTGTGTGTGTGTGTGTGTGTGTGTATACGTGTGTGTGTGTGTGTGTATACAGTGTCTGTTGCTCCCCCGCCTCCCCCCATGCTCATTCCACAGATTCCCCTCACCGGCTTTGTGGCCCGGGTGCAGGAAAACAGTAAGTGCTGAACAACCCCAGTGCTCTGTGTGTGTGTGTGTGTGTGTGTGTTTTTGGCATGTCTCTGGAGCATGTGGATAGAAATAGTTCAGCTGGAAATAAAACCTACACACTTCCCCCCTACCAAAACCCCAAATGTAGCGATGATGCACTGTAGTGATCATTTGGATTTGCGTCCAATACTTTACGTCATCATCACTTCTGCTGTACAACTCCGCCTTCAGACTTTAGGCCACGCCCCCTACCCGAGTCTGACGCTGAGCGATGGAGAGCTAGTGTATGTGCTGAAGAAGAACGTGATGGAGCTATGACTGTTTCGAGCTCCGTGTTGTCCTCTTTACGAGCCACTAGAAATCGGTCCGTAACGGATTCCGGAGGGTTTTTTGTCTGATTGTTGCGGCCAAAATGATTTTGCGGCGGGTTTTTTTTTTTTGTTTTTTTTCTTCTTTTTTTTTAAATTTGCGACGCAACTTGTGGAGATTTTTGTGCTTTTTTTTGCGCATCGTGACGTCACGTGACACATCTCGGCCCGGATCTCCTGAAAATCTGCGGTACTTTTTTGAAAACTCGTGAGCTCGTCCGAATATCTCGGCGTTTGCTTGAGATCGCGTTCATTTTTACAAACGTAAAATCCTGGAGGGACTGAATAACTGAAGATAACGGAGCGTGAGATTTAGAAGTAATCTTGACTCTGGAGCAGAGTGTAAACATAGTGGCGTGTCTCAGTGCTCGCTTAACTGAACTGCTCTCTCTCTCTCTCTCTCTCTCTCTCTCTCTCCCTCTCTCTCTCTCTCTTT
>NC_071255.1:34880189-34982689 GCF_023375685.1 Ictalurus furcatus
TCTGTGCTGTCTGTCTGTGGTCGTGTTTTAACCTCCGCTCCGTCGTTTCCCTCGTCTCCAGTGGTGGCCATCTACGACTACACCAAGGACAAAGACGACGAGCTGAGCTTCAGCGAAGGCGCCATCATCTACATCATCAAGAAGAACGACGACGGCTGGTTCGAGGGAGTGTCCAGCGGCGTCACCGGCCTCTTCCCCGGCAACTACGTCGAACCCATCATGCACTACGCTGACTGACCAGGCCGGGAGTAGCTCTATAAGACGCGTTCACGAGTGTGTGTTAGGGGGTGAGCGGGCGCCGGCTCCTGGGCTCGGAGTGTATGAGGGATCGGAGAGAGACGGCGTGATCTGTAAATACGATGAGTCGGCCGTTTTTTAGTATTTTTTTACAGCGAATGTTTGATCACGTCGCGATGCAAAAAGTCTGCCATTTGAAATTCGAACCCAGTCCGAGGTGTTTATGATGAACATATACGAGATCGAGTTCTAAACCATACATTATAGATAACACTCATCTAACACGGCAGTAAGTCTGAAATGTGATTCCGATCCTGACATGAAGCATGCCTACGACTTTTATATGTATAGAAACGTCGAGATTTAATGAAAAAAAAATTGATGTTTTGGGGTTTTTTGTTTTTTTTTCCCGTCCTGATACTTGAAGGTATTAATGGACGTCTTACATTTGATTTTAATACTTAAATATTATCCGATCGATCCCTCTGATCCCGATCCTTTTCTTTTTTCTTTTTTTAATACAGAACAGTGATTTATTTTTCTTCTCTCTGCACGATGAACAGAACCGGAGCTGTAGATTGCTTACGCTGTAGACTTTAAAGTTATGAAAAGTGTGTTAATCAGTATACAATCCAAACCTGCCGGTGATCAGCCAGATACAACTGCCGAGGGATTTCGGAGAACTGGTCACTTCCGTGCACAGATTAATGAACGACATCAGATTTGTGAAACTGGTTCGTAATCAAAAGCCAGGGAAATATCGACGATAAATTTTGTAAATGTCTGTGAAGTTCACCGGTTTTCCTCTGATCCATTGGTTCACGTCATTAACGTCACCGTGTCCAGAATTGTCCACGGGATGCTGTGACTCGACTCGTTCCCAAATCTAACCCCAGGACCAGAGGGTTTATTGTATTATGTTTTTTTTTTTTGTTTGTTTGTTTTTAAATAAATCCCAATACCCATCCCAGGTATTTTCAACTGCAGTTGGTTCTGTTTCCTGTTTTCCTCAGCACGAGCTTTCCAGAATAATCCACCTAACGTCCGACGTTAACGAACGAGGCCTTTCTCCGTCCCGTGGGCCTCTAATGCAACCTTTTTTACTCGATCCTGATCGAGTGCGTGTTTCCGATCACGTGACCCTACACGTGAAAGCAGGGGTTCAACACGTAGTGACTGGTGATGGGGACCATTATTTAAAAGAGCTTCCAATGGGTTGTTTTAATAGCGCCGAAACACAAGGGTGCCAATACTTTCCATGTTTAAAAAAATATATATATATACACACTACTAAGTTGAATTTTTTCGCCCCGACCGACTATCGAGCGCATAAATGAACGTACTTTTCCGAAGGTCGACGTTTCCGTATTATAAATTCCTTATTCTAATAGTTTGAGATGCCGGAGTTTTGATTTCCGTGAGCCGTAATCATCGAGATTTAAAAAAAAAAAAAAAAAAAAAAGCTTAAAATATTTCACTTTATGTGTAATGAATCTAGAATTTATGAAAGTTATATTACAGGAACAAATTAAAACTTTTAATTTTAATCAAATTAAAACTTCCACGATTTTCTAATTTTCTGAAATGCACCTGTGTACTGTAAATCCTCACACATGAAGAACTAAAATAAACTCAGGATGTAATAACCTTTTTTTTTAAAAAAAAAAAAAAAAACAAACAAACCATGCTCCAGCTGATTCCTCCACATCTGCCCCACAGTCTGTATTAATAACTGCCCCAAAGTTGAAATGTAGTCTTTTATAATAAAGCGTAGTCTTTTCTTTACATGATTGTGCACGGCGATGTGGAGGAGAAATAAACGAGCACAGACGGGATTAACTTAAAAAAACATGGTGTTTAATATCTCTCACACACACACACACACACACACACACGTGGTGGATTTAAGGCCTTGTCTGTTAACGACGCGGAGTTTCATAAATTAAAGTCGTGATTTGGCCTGGACGGTGGGACGGACGGACTTCCTGGAGACGTCTGTAAGATTTGCGTTCAGTCGGTGAAGTCTCCCGACATCCTCCTATCCCATAATGCCCTGCTTCTGACGAAGAGGACACATACAGTACGGTGACCATGTAAAACGTTATTTTTCTCAAACGGAAAATCTCCTTCACCCGAACACACTAAGCACGGCGTTAAGGCGGTGAAGCGCTCGTCTCCGGAGCTCTGATCTCTTCTTATTTAGCGCGTTTCAGGTGCGGCTGTCTGTTCCGGTCCCAGACAGCCGCCTATATACCAGCGTTACCTTTCAGTACAGCAGTGCTGCGAGTGTCCGGGTGGAGGGGTGTGACGTGACCAGATGCCCTGCTGTAAGTGTGTGTAGGTGATGGTAGAGGTGTGTAGCTGCCTGTAGTGACGCTCGGGAGGTCCCCGGTTCACTTGTCCCGGTTAAGGACGAGTTCGGTGAGGCGGATCAGAGCGTCTCGCTCGGGGGACGGCTGCAGACGGCTGATCTGACGCGTGGCCTCGTGGCAGTAACGCTGGGCGAGGAAGCTCGTCTGCTCCACGCCATCACTCTGACCAGACACACACACACACACACACACACACACACACACACACGCACGCAGGGGGACTTAATGAATAAACATCCTAATTAATGTGTAATTATAACACTAATATTATTATACCACAGTACTCTCTTGTTGAATTCTGATTGGTCAGAAACTGTGGATTTATTTTCTATATCAGTACAGGTTTATATAGACGTTATGGTTTCTACAGTAACGACTCGTCAGTTTTCAGACGTGTATCAGGAGAGGAGTTTTCACACGTTACGGGTTCTCCGGAACGTGACGCGCTGTGGGATTCGGTTCGTTTTGGTAAAGTGAAGGGAGAGACTGGTGGAAGAGGAATAAAACACTTCAACACGTGCGGTTACTGGATAATAATCCGCTTCAGGGGGGTAACAGCGGCGCAGGGTAACAGCAGCTCAGGGTAACACTAGCGCAGGGTAACAGCAGCTCAGGGTAACACTAGCGCAGGGTAACAGCAGCTCAGGGTAACACTAGCGCAGGGTAACTAGCGCGGGGTAACAGCAGCTCAGGGTAACACTAGCGCAGGGTAACACTAGCGCAGGGTAACAGCAGCTCAGGGTAACAGCAGCGCAGGGTAACAGCAGCTCAGGGTAACACTAGCGCAGGGTAACAGCAGCTCAGGGTAACACTAGCGCAGGGTAACTAGCGCGGGGTAACAGCAGCTCAGGGTAACACTAGCGCAGGGTAACAGCAGCTCAGGGTAACACTAGCGCAGGGTAACAGCAGCGCAGGGTAACACTAGCGCAGGGTAACAGCAGCGCAGGGTAACAGCAGCGCAGGGTAACACTAGCGCAGGGTAACAGCAGCTCAGGGTAACACTAGCACAGGGTAACTAGCGCGGGGTAACAGCAGCTCAGGGTAACACTAGCGCAGGGTAACACTAGCGCAGGGTAACTAGCGCAGGGTAACAGCAGCTCAGGGTAACACTAGCGCAGGGTAACAGCAGCGCGGGGTAACTAGCGCAGGGTAACAGCAGCGCGGGGTAACAGCAGCGCGGGGTAACTAGCGCAGGGTAACAGCAGCGCAGGGTAACAGCAGCGTGGGGTAACTAGCGCAGGGTAACAGCAGCGCGGGGTAACTAGCGCAGGGTAACACACCTACTGGGTTTTCCTGAAAAGGGGAAAGAAATCAGTGAGGAGCTGAGAGAGGGAAAGAAAGAAATGAGGGTCAGGAGAGGAAAGGAGAAGAGAAAGTGACAACTCGAGACAGAGAGAGAGAGAAAGGAGTGAATTATAATTGTTGATGAACAGCAATACGAGTGCTCTCTCTCTCTCTCTCTCTCTCTCTCTACTTTTCACTCTCATGCTTTCTCTCGCTCCCTTTCCCTCCATCTCCTCTTTTTGTCTCCCTGTCTCCTTTTTTGTCTCTTCCTTGCTCTCTCGCTCCCTTACTCTCTCTCGCTCTCTCATCTTTGTCAGTCTCTCTCCCACTCCTTTGTCCCTCACTCCTCTTTTTGTCTCTCTCTTGCTCTCCTCTTTCTGTCTCTCTCACTCCTCTTTTTGTCTCCCTCACTCCTCTTTGTCTCCCTCACTCCTCTCTTTGTCTCCCTCACTCCACTTTCTGTCCCTCACTCCTCTTTTTGTCTCCCTCACTCCTCTTTTTGTCTCTCTCTTGCTCTCTCTCTCCTCTTTCTGTCTCTCTCTCCTCTTTCTGTCTCTCTCTCTCCTCTTTCTGTCTCTCTCTCTCCTCTTTGTCTCCCTCACTCCTCTTTTTGTCTCCCTCACTCCTCTTTCTGTCCCTCACTCCTCTTTGTCTCCCTCACTCCTCTTTTTGTCTCTCTCTTGCTCTCTCTCTCCTCTTTCTGTCTCTCTCTCCTCTTTCTGTCTCTCTCTCCTCTTTCTGTCTCTCTCTCTCCTCTTTCTGTCTCTCTCTCTCCTCTTTGTCTCCCTCACTCCTCTTTTTGTCTCCCTCACTCCTCTTTCTGTCCCTCACTCCTCTTTGTCTCCCTCACTCCTCTTTGTCTCCCTCACTCCTCTTTTTGTCTCTCTCTTGCTCTCTCTCTCCTCTTTCTGTCTCTCTCTCCTCTTTCTGTCTCTCTCTCCTCTTTCTGTCTCTCTCTCTCCTCTTTCTGTCTCTCTCTCTCCTCTTTCTGTCTCTCTCTCTCCTCTTTGTCTCCCTCACTCCTCTTTCTGTCTATCTCTTGCTCTCTCTCTCCTCTTTCTGTCTCTCTCACTCCTCTTTTTCTTTCTTTCTCTCTCTCATCTTACGAGCGGTTTGATGATAAACACACATGAGAGAGAGAGAGAGAGAGAGAGAGAGAGAGAGAGAGAGATGACGGCACTGAGCTGCATGATGTGAAATCTGAGATGATCTTAATGGCTGCTTTCAGAGACCAGCTCGCTGTGGTGTTCCTCTCTCTCTCGCTCACCTCCAGGACGTATCTCCAGGCCCGATCGACGTCTCCATCTGAACCGAAACGTCTCATGATCATCGAGTGGAGCTCCGGAAACTGTGACAGAGGAGGAAACAAATACACCGAGATGGTTCTTAGTCTCATAAACCAATCTGATCACGTCAGTCTTGAACGCACCACTCGCAGATCGGTCTTTCTAACGGACGTGCGCGTCAACAAACCGGCCTGTGTTCACTTTGGTTAACCGTCTCCTACATTACCCACCATGCCGTTCCACTACCCGAGGACAGAGGTGCGGTGAAGGTTACTGTGCAGGAAATGAGCTTGTTTTATTGTAAATAAAGCGTTCTCTTACTGACGCCCCCAACTCGGACCCTCGGGCGTTCACGTGCCCTCCTATCCGTCATTTCTCCCCAAGCAGAGCGATGCAGCGGTGCTTTAGTCATTTCGTATTTCCTAGAAGTAAACACGTCGGCGTCCGCAGCACTCACGCGAACATCACGGGTGATATAATGTTTCTGCACTGCATTCTGGGACTCCAGCGCTTGTGCCGACGTCTCCGCTACCTCTACGCCAGACTTCTCTTTAATATGACGCCGAACGTCTGAGGATACGAGAGCGTGAGAGAGAGAGGAAAGAAGCTCTTGTTCTTTTTAGGAAATTATTTCCCCAATTTGGATGGAACCGTGTGTATAATAACTGAAAGATGATGAGATGAGCGAGGCGAGGCGAGGCGATGTGAGGCGAGGTACCTGTTGGCATGCGAACAGTACGGGTCCGGTGGCCAATCCCAGCCTGAGGTCTGCGGCTGACGGCTTCCCCAGCTGATTAGCGCACGACGTGAAGTCCAGCACATCATCCACCAGCTACAGGAAATAAACTCACCGTCATTCGTCATTATGACCGTAATCTCAGTACAGCAGTTACACTGAAATGCTAGTGTGTGTGTGTGTGTGTGTGTGTTACTCTCAGCGGTGTTTTCGGACTATCAGTAATCACACCTACAGAAATTGCTTACATGCCCGTTTCACCCATTTCTAACTAGACCCGACGACTGTGTGTATATTGAGAAGATGATACACGAGTGCTTCATCCCTCAGTCTTTGCTGCACCACCTGCTCGTATACTGTACATGTACATCATTTTGTGTAAATGTACAGGATCCTCACAGCTTTTATTTTGCTGTGGACCTTCGTGCGTTTTATTACAGTAGTATTATTATTCTTCTTCCCATTTATGTTTTGACTACCTCAGCACTCTATATAAAGAATGTGTGTTATTTATTAATCAGGGGGGTGCGCTTACTTTTACTACCCGCACTCCGTCTCCTATCAAGGGGCTGTACCGCGTATATCGAGCGCGGGCTTGCTAACAAACTTTAACCAGATGCATTTGACAACACTTCTTTAAAAAAATAATACAATTTAAAAAAACTGTTTAAAAAAGAAAGAAAGAACTGAAAAAAGTAAAGTTTTCTTTTAAAAAAAAAAAAAAAAACCTGAACATTTAACAGTTTTTAAAGATGTAAAACATCAACATTAGCTGCTTCCAGAAAAATAAAAAAATAAAAAATAAATAAATAAAAACATCTCTCTGATATGTATTGTGACATCACTTACGGCGATATCGATGTTTAAATTGTCGTATCGCGACAACAAAATACACATCCTGAAAGCGGTGGAGTACGAGCGCCGAGCGCCGAGCTCGGACGAGCGCGTGTAGGAGGCGTTACCTGGAAGGCGATGCCCACGTTGCGGCCGTACTGATAGGCGATCTCGTGCACCTCGGGGTCAGAGTTCACCAGAATGGAAACCTGGAGTTTGGGAGAAAGGGAAAGAGGACGTGTCGGACCGGTTGTCCTCGTACGCGGCGCGTTTATTCCTGAGGACAGAACGTACATACTGCTTTACAGCTGTTCGCGATCAGACTCGCCGTCTTCTTAAACGTCTTCTCGAGGTAGTGTTTGAACCGCTCGTTCTCGTTTTCTTTGGATCCCAGCTGCATGAATTCCCCTGTCACGGAGAACATGTAGCATCTCGTTGGACTTTGTTTTTTTTTTTTTTTATAAATCAGTGATGTTAGATCTCACTTTCTCTTACACACACGCACGTGAAGTCGTACCTCTGACCAGATCCTCGATGACTTGAGAGAGTACAGATACCACGGTGGTGTTCCCGATGCGTGCGAGGGCCATGGACGCTGCAGAGAGAATGAAATCTCCAGCCAGGATGGCCTTCAGACACACACACACACACACACACACACACACACACACACACACACAATTTCACTACAAACCTGAATCAATACCATCAATTCATACAGAAGATTCTCAAGAAAACCATCAACAGAGAACCCCCCCTCCCCCTCCCCGAACACTCACCTTCCTCTCCCCCCACACCTCATTGATAGTGGTTTTTCCTCGCCTCATATCCGCACCGTCGATGACATCATCGTGCACCAAGCTGGCCGTGTGGATCATCTCGGAGATCATGGCGATGGAGCGCTGGGCCGGGAGCAGATGCCTGAGACGCGGTGAGGAAACATGAACACGGTGATGTATCAGCCGGATTATTTCTACACCGTCATGTCGTCATACCCAGGGCTCTGTAAAGATTCTTCCGGCCCGGAGCGCAGCTGAACGCTCCAACCCGATCGGTCAGGGGTTCCGGCTGTAACGTGAACGCCGGTTTGTATTAATGCTCTCGTTTGGATACGTTATCGTTTCCATAGTAACGGCTCGTACGCATGGACGACGGACGCTCTGCTCGGTCGAAGACCGATCATTCATGGATTTAAAAAGTGTTTAACGAAATAAAACCTAATATAACCGCTGATGTGGTGGACGGTCTCTGTTAGGAGACGTTTATTTACGGAAGGAGTCTCGAGTGTCAGCGCTCCGGGATAGTTATAGCAGAAAGTCTGCAGAGAAGAGGAGAGGAAGAGGGAGAGACAAGAGGGAGAGGGAGAGGAGTGAAAGAGGGAGAGGAGAGAAGAGAAAGAGGGAGAGGAGAGAAAGAGGGAGAGGAGAGAAAGACGGAGAGGAGTGAAAGACGGAGAGGAGTGAAGTGAAAGAGGGAGAGGGAGAGGAGTGAAAGAGGGAGAGGAGAGAAAGAGGGAGAGGAGTGAAGTGAAAGAGGGAGAGGAGTGAAAGAGGGAGAGGGGTGAAGTGAAAGAGGGAGAGGAGTGAAAGAGGGAGAGGGAGAGGAGTGAAAGAGGGAGAGGAGTGAAGTGAAAGAGGGAGAGGGAGAGGAGTGAAAGAGGGAGAGGAGAGAAAGAGGGAGAGGAGTGAAGTGAAAGAGGGATAGGAGTGAAAGAGGGAGAGGGAGAGGAGTGAAAGAGGGAGAGGAGTGAAGTGAAAGAGGGAGAGGAGTGAAGTGAAAGAGGGAGAGGAGTGAAGTGAAAGAGGGAGAGGAGTGAAAGAGGGAGAGGAGAGAAAGAGGGAGAGGGAGAGGAGTGAAAGAGGGAGAGGAGAGAAAGAGGGAGAGGAGTGAAGTGAAAGAGGGAGAGGAGTGAAGTGAAAGAGGGAGAGGAGTGAAGTGAAAGAGGGAGAGGAGAGGGAGAGGAGAGAAAGAGGGAGAGGAGTGAAAGAGGGAGAGGAGTGATGTGAAAGAGGGAGAGGAGTGAAGTGAAAGAGGGAGAGGAGTGAAGTGAAAGAGGGAGAGGAGTGAAGTGAAAGAGGGAGAGGAGTGAAAGAGGGAGAGGAGTGAAGTGAAAGAGGGAGAGGAGTGAAAGAAAGAAGAGGAGAGAACAGAACTGAACCAGAGAGAGAAGTCAAGAGATGAGGAGAGGAAGAGAAAGATAGAAGAGGAAGAGGGAGAGAAGCAAAAGGGGGAGAGGTGAGGAAGAGAAAGGGGGAGAGGTGAGGAAGAGAAAGGGGGAGAGGAGAGGAAGAGAAAGGGGGAGAGGAGAGGAAGAGAAAGGGGGAGAGGTGAGGAAGAGAAAGGGGGAGAGGAGAGGAAGAGAAAGGGGGAGAGGAGAGGAAGAGAAAGGGGGAGAGGTGAGGAAGAGAAAGGGGGAGAGGAGAGGAAGAGAAAGGGGGAGAGGTGAGGAAGAGAAAGGGGGAGAGGAGAGGAAGAGAAAGGGGGAGAGGAGAGGAAGAGAAAGGGGGAGAGGAGAGGAAGAGAAAGGGGGAGAGGAGAGGAAGAGGGAGAGGACAGAAGAGAAAGATGAAGAGAAAGGGAGGGAAGAGAAGAGACAGATGAAGAGAGAGAAGAGACGGATGAAGAGAGAGAAGAGACGGATGAAGAGAGAGAAGAGACGGATGAAGAGAAGGAGAAGAGGAAGAGAAGGAGAGGTCAGTGAGGGAAGGACAGTTAAAGGAGGTTAGAATCTAAGTGATAACAGACCCCTGTGTCTCAGACGTTCCACAGCATTAACTCCACCTCTGCAGCGTTAATGTGATGATGATGTAATAAATGAGAGCCTGTGATTGGTCGGGGAACGGCTGTGGCACTCGCACAATACGGGGAAAAGTTCCGTCACTGATCGTACATCAAACCAAACACACACTTTAATAAATCAGTGTTTTAATCTGTTTATTCGATCAGGGGTTTATTTCTTTGGTGTTTTTTCTCTTAATATTCAATCTTATTATTATTATTTTTTTAATAATCTAATCAAATGCACAGCACTTTGGTCAACTTTTGTTGCTTTAAATGTGCGTTATAAAGAAATCATATATATATTTACTTACTGATATCGCGTTCGATAAAACCGAGCGGTTTTACCACAACAGTATCAGGGGTCTGGGACGGGAATCATATCCAAAACACATGGAAAAGGTGAGCTCCATGCGTCCCGATAGAATGTTATCATCATAACGATGAGGTAAAGCTGATTAAAGCGTTATAGCAGTTCAGGTTTTATAGCAGTGTCTCTCTCACACACACACACACACACACACACACACACACACCAGTAGTAGAGGTCGAACTATAATGGATTTTACCGATACGGATAACTACGTTTAATTAGATCATTCTGTTTTTAAAACTGATGCTGAATGACACCACTACACTGAAAAGTAAAATAATGCTGAACTTTATTACAAAAATAAACAACACTGACTGTAAATATACGGTACGTTAACATTTATTAATAAATATTAAAATAAATAAAAAGATATACGTCCACGCTATACCATAAAAATACAGACATCCAAAATAAAAAACACTTCAAATATCACTACAAAACGAGTCAGCGACGGTTTTTATTCCGCCTCTAGAGGCCGCTCTCGTACCGTGTAACGACAGCGGACTCTTCCCGGCCTGCTATCGGTGCCAATTAATCGTTAAAACCGCTCGATGGTTAAAACCTCTCCACTCTAGAGTGAGGAATAAGAAAGCTCACCCGTCTCTGTTGCTGTGAACGTTGCACGCTCGGGCCATTAACACCACGATCATGGGCCGAAGAGCTTTCCCCTTCCCGTCAAAGTAATAATCACACAGCGCTTTCAGCTCCGCCTTGGACACGAGTAGCTGCTGGAGCACACAATCACACACACACACACACGTTAGAGCGCTGTATATCCGGACACGGTGTTTTACTCCTCGACATACGGCATTATCTGACTCTGGAATATAAACGCAGACCTTTTTAATATCCTCGTACAGATTTTTCAGATCCTCCTGCGCCAGTGAAAAAGGGTCTTTCAGCTTCGCGTCGCTGTGAACCCTACGGCAGGAGCAGGTCCGGGCCGCCGTGGGGTAAAGGACACCACTTCTGTACCTGGGTAACAGCGAGTCAGGAGAAAACACACACACGTCTCTGGCATACTGAGAAACACCCGACACACTCGCTGTGTGAAGAACCTTTTACAGTATACGCTCGGTGTGAACCGATCCGTAACAATACTAACCGTGTAAAAGCGCTGGACCTGACGGGGTTGTGTGTGTGTCTGACAGGAAGCAGCACCTGAGCGGGAACAGTCAGAGCGTTCAGTACACGAGTGTGTGAGTGAGTGTGTGTGTGTGTGAGAGAGAGTGGTGTTCAGTACATGAGTGTCTGAGCAGAGGAACATTCGGTTTAATTCAGCTGTGAGACATAAACAGCACTGAGGGGGTCGCGACCTTTAGGTCTGAAACACAAGACTCACACATGTCTGTACAGTGTGTGTGAGTGTGAGTGTGTGTGTGTTTATGTAAAATATGACCATAACAACTGTTATTTGATTTAAATTAGTTATTTATCCGAAATCTACTGCAGGATGAGTTTACTGTCTGCAAACTAAACATTTCATTCTGCAAGAAAACTTGTGCACATGACGAAGATCTTCAAAGATAATAATAAGAAGAAGAAGAAGAAAAGAAGACCGCACCAATAAATAAATACAAAGCAAAGAAAGCATGATCAATATTAAGACGAGATCACCCAACAACAACAACAACAACAACAATAATAATAATAATAATAATAATAATAATACAGCACTACTAAAATGAATGAATGAATGAATGAACAGTGTGTGTTCATTCTCTCTCACAGACAGAGAGAGAGAGAGAGAGAGACAGAGAGAGAGAGAGAGAGAGAGAGAGAGAGAGAGACAGAGAGAGAGAGACAGAGAGAGACAGAGAGAGAGAGAGAGAGACTGAGAGAGAGAGAACAAACCAGAGCTTTAATGGTGTGTGACTGATGAAGTGAAAGTGAGTGGAGAGTAAAATCAGACCAGGAGCTGAAACACTCCCACTCAGTGACCTTCTCCACTCGTGTGTGTCTGTGTGTGTGTGTGTGTGTGTGTGTGTGTGTTCTCCATACCTCTTTAACTAAACCCCCAGCCCCGGTTCCTCTCTCCCCGGTTCTTCTCTCCCCGGCAGTCACCGGTCTCCGGTTCACCCCCCAAACAGCGTCTATTACCCCTGTAACTGCCCCGCGCCCCTTCCAGCAGCGCCGCCACTGCTCCGCCATGTTGCCCTCAGCACGGAGGACCGGTGTAGAGCTGCCCTCTCCGCTTCCTGCTTCACAAGGACCCCTGGGGTAGCTCTCACTTCCGCCTGACTGGAAATCCCACACTCCGCAGATTGTTTTAGTTTTTAATGTAATACTACTACTACTACTACTACTACTACTACTATTACTACTACTACTATTATTACTACTACTACTACTACTACTACTACTACTAATAATAATAATAATAATAATAATAATAATAATAATAATAATGGCAACATGAACACCCCCCTTTTCTTGTATGTACACATGCTCTAATAAAGATGTATTAAGAGAAAAAAAAGAGTCACTAGAATAGCTAAACAAGGCCAATAGTGTTCTACAAATAAAATAGCTACCTAAATGATGTCAAAGGTCCATCCAATCAGAAGGTGACCGGAAATCTGCGGGATGCAGGTTGTACGAGGGATTCAGTATGCAACAGCACACCGTGTTGATTATTGTAGAGGGGGAAATGCGACGCACAACCCGGAAGTGTTTCTAACAGATGAGAAACAGTGGAGAAGTGGATTTGTTTTGCTGAGCTGATTTGTTTTAGATAAAGAAATCGTCAATATTGTCGTGTTATGTTTTGCTACAGCTTTAAATAGTGAATATATATATATATATATATATATATATATATGTGTGTGTGTGTTTCTGTCTTTAATTTCGATATTCCGTGTAAGCTGTGATGTTGAAGCTCACCATCGCTCTGTTTGTGGTTGTAATGGAGAGTGTGTCCTCTGATAGTTCAGGAGTTTGTGAGAATAATATCGACAGATTGTGTGAAATCTCTGTTAAAAGATGTCATCATCATGATCATAATGATCATGATGATGATGATGATGATGATGATGATGAAGAGAAGAGCTTTAATCCTCCCAAACATGCACTGAAACTTTCAGCTCAGAAACTATTAGGTAGGCTCAGAAATAAATACAAATAAATATGTAGATGATTAAACAAGATTAAAATACAGTTATGGTATTTTATCAATAAAGAGAAAGTCTATTTAATAATATATGCTGTTTAATATGAAGACAAAGTGATATTGTGCTTATATTGCTGCACACAATGATACCGGTGTGTTTGTGTGCGATATTATAACACAAACTGGTGACGTTTCTTTTCTCTTTTCCCCCCCAAGCAACGGTCCTGGAGTTCAGAGTTTCCAGGGTTTTGTGTGTTTTTGTTTTTTATGCCAAAGTTTCAGGCTAGATTTGGAGCAAAGTTGCAGATGGGGGGAAAAAAAAAAAACAAGTCCGTGGATGGCACAGTCCCCGGGATATTGTTTTAAAGCACGTAAACAGAATCAGTATATGCAGCAATTAAAGGCCAAGTGTAAGTGCAGACGGCGCGTGTACGACGTACAGAAACGCATCTGCTGTAAGATAAATTGCAAAAATTGGCAGAGGGAGAGAGAGGAAACGGCGTATTGCGGATACGGCGAGTCAGAAATGCGTGTGCACCACGGTGAAGTAGTTTCTCACTGAGAAAAAGAAGAGAAATATGTCTCCCTTTTCCGATGGTTCACCTTTTATTGGCTCGTTTCAGGTCTTCTGAGATGGTAATTTTGCTGAAACCTGGCATCCCTGGTCCTGGAGAACTCTTCTGTCCTGCACATTTCAGTGCTTTCTCTACTTCTCTACACGTCTTATGCAAGGAATCAGCTAATTGTCAGAGTTGAAGTGAATGTGTAGGAGCAGGGGATATGTCAAAATGAGCAGGACAGGACAGGGGTACTCCAGGACCAGGGAGGAAACCTGTGTTTTAAACCGGTTGTTTATCGTTATCGCCAACAGTGTTGTAAATCTGATTGAGAACGAGGTGATGATGATAAACAAATGATGTACGGTGCAACCGTAAATCACGTGATATCACCGAGGGATTTCATTGTTTTACATTCGTTTAACTCGCTGTCTTCTTGTGAGTTTTTACATTTTTTTATCATCATCTCCAGACTCTCTCCCGCTTGATAGAGTGAAGGATAACGCTGTTCGTACGGTGAAGAGGTGTGTGTTTTCTCCATCACAGCCCACGCCACTGAGAGGGAAAGTTCAGCTCGCTGCTGTATCACAGGTGATGTTTATGCAGAAATCTGTGAGAACTGAACACTTTTACACTAAATTAAGTCCAGATTTACTACATTTTTACACTTTTACACTAAATTAAGTCCAGATTTACTACATTTTTACACTTTTACACTAAATTAAGTCCAGATTTACTACATTTTTACACTTTTACACTAAATTAAGTCCAGATTTACTACATTTTTACACTTTTACACTAAATTAAGTCCAGATTGACTACATTTTTACACATTTACACTAAATTAAGTCCAGATTTACTACATTTTTACACTTTTACACTAAATTAAGTCCAGATTTACTACATTTTTACACATTTACACTAAATTAAGTCCAGATTTACTACATTTTTACACTTTTACACCAAATTAAGTCCAGATTTACTACATTTTTACACTTTTACACTAAATTAAGTCCAGATTTACTACATTTTTACACATTTACACTAAATTAAGTCCAGATTTACTACATTTTTACACTTTTACACTAAATTAAGTCCAGATTTACTACATTTTTACACATTTACACTAAATTAAGTCCAGATTTACTACATTTTTACACTTTTACACTAAATTAAGTCCAGATTTACTACATTTTTACACTTTTACACTAAATTAAGTCCAGATTTACTACATTTTTACACATTTACACTAAATTAAGTCCAGATTTACTACATTTTTACACTTTTACACTAAATTAAGTCCAGATTTACTACATTTTTACACTAAATTAAGTCCAGATTTACTACATTTTTACACTTTTACACTAAATTAAGTCCAGATTTACTACATTTTTACACTTTTACACTAAATTAAGTCCAGATTTACTACATTTTTACACTAAATTAAGTCCAGATTTACTACATTTTTACACTTTTACACTAAATTAAGTCCAGATTTACTACATTTTTACACTTTTACACTAAATTAAGTCCAGATTTACTACATTTTTACACTTTTACACTAAATTAAGTCCAGATTTACTACATTTTTACACTTTTACACTAAATTAAGTCCAGATTTACTACATTTTTACACTAAATTAAGTCCTCGCTGCCTTTAGGAATATTATTTTACATTTGTTTACTTTTGTTTTAATTAGATATTACAGATCTTACTCACGCTACACTCTGTATCACTGCATGTATAAATATAAATTTAGATATATAAAATTGGTTTCACTCTGCCCACATTTTAAATTTTTTCCTACATTCTTTTGAATGTCCATGGAATAAAATAATATATCAGATGCCAAGACTGAACATTCTTCCTTCATTTCCACATTTGAATGGCCATGTAAATGAAGCAGTGTGATAACATGAAATTAAAAATGATCTTATATGGCCATGGCCATTATTTTGACATTGTTATTTGATGCTAATGTCAATCAACTGTTTGACGCCGAACACAACAGCGCTTCACCTTCGCGCATTCGTTGAGAGTAGGCTAACGGTTGAGAGGCAGGAATTTGGCCAATAGTTGCGGCAAGCCTTTTATAATCGACCAATCGGTGTGTGAGAAGGCGGGAATTACAGAGCGGGGTTAACGCAATGTGAATATGCGCACACATGATGTAGTATTAGACCGTAAGCACATCATAATGAAACTAAAGCCGATTCCTGGACATTTTCTCAAATTTAGATACTTTTTTAAGGTCATGGGAAAAAGAGGACGTATGGTCACCCTAATAAAAGATTCTTTTGTTTGCTTTTAAATTTAATTGTAATCCTGATAAAAAGTTCCCTATTTATTACAAACTTTGTTTTATGTAACGGATTACAGTTACCAGTTTCTTGTATCCTGATTACGTAACGCCGTTACACGTATACCGTTACTCCCCAAGCCTGGTCATACTTGAGTTAATATTTACAAAATACTTTGTTATATTCTTAATATTAAAAATAATATTTTGTTTACATAAAAAAATGGTGAAAAAATAAAATCTGTAAAAAAAAAAAGATTAAGTACAAAATTTTAACATCAGAATATATAATGTATTTGTTTTCAATTATATATACGTGTGTGTCCATGATATCATCATTTATCACTATATTGATATTATCTTGCCAGATTGCCCAGCTCTACTACCACACGCACGCACACACACACACACACACACACACACACACACACATACATACACATGCACAAGCACGCACACACACACACACACACACACACACACACACACACACACATACACATGCACACACGCACACGCACACATACATACACACACATACATACACATGCACACACGCACACATACATACTCACCCACACACGCACATACATACATACACACACACACGCACATACACATGCACACGCACACATACACACACACACATACATACACGCACACACCCACATGCACGCACGCACACATACATACACACACACACACACACACACACACACACACACACACACACATCAGGGACATCCGCAGTACTTATGCGTACACTCTGGATGACAGTGAGGCTTATATGTTTAGAGCTCTTCCTCTGTTCTCAGGATGTTCTGAAGAACATTTTGGACTTGGACGAGTCTGTGACCCGAAGTGAAGATTTTGTGCAGCGTGTCAGTGGAGGGAAGCTGTTTCCTGGCTCTGCTCCTCTCGCTCACAGATACGGAGGCCATCAGGTATTCAGTGATATTTAAACTATAGGTATAGAATCCTATCTGGAGAAAAATGCTTTATTTTAAGTAAAAAAAAAAAAAGGATGTTTCTTTATGTAATGAAGTGAAATATTATTAGGAAGACTTGTGTGTGGAGAAGACGAGCTGATGTGTAGAAGAAGCTAAAAATGGCTGGTATTTTATCTTATTTTGCAGTTTGGTTACTGGGCGGGGCAGCTGGGAGACGGGCGGGCACATTTACTAGGCGAATACACAAACAGGTTCTAATTAAATAACTTTTTTTATTTTTAACTCAGTTGCTGGTTCTTCTCTACTATATACATGTTTAAATAATATTTAAATGGCATCTAACAGAAAGGGTGAGAGATGGGAGCTTCAGCTCAAAGGCTCTGGGAAAACGCCATACTCAAGGTAATGATCATCGCCAAACTTTCAATATGAATGTCTGAGGAAGTCATGAAAGTGAGTGGGAAGTTCGTGGTGTGTGTGTGTGTGTGTGTGTGTGTAGGTCTGGAGATGGGCGTGCGGTTCTGAGATCATCTGTTCGTGAGTTCTTGTGTAGTGAGGCCATGCACTTCCTCTCCGTCCCCACCAGCAGAGCTCTCAGGTGAACACTACAACATTACACGATATCCCAGGTGGTTGCTAGAGTGTTGCTATGGTATTCCAGGTATTTGCTAGTGTGTTGCTATGGTATTTCAGATGGTTGCTATGGTGTTGCTATGTGGTTGCTATGGTATTCCAGGTGGTTACTATGATATCCCAGGTGGTTGCTAGGGTGTTGCTATGGTATTCCAGGTATTTGCTAGTGTGTTGCTATGGTATTTCAGATGGTTGCTATGGTGTTGTTATGTGGTTGCTATGGTATTCCAGGTGGTTACTTTGATATCCCCGGAGGTTACTAGTGTGTTCCTATGGTATTCCAGGTATTTGCTAATGTGTTGCTATGTGGTTACTATGGTATTTCAGGTGATTGTTCTGGTGTTGCTATGTGGTTGTTATGGTATTCCAGCTGGTTACTATGATATCCCAGGTGGTTGTTAAGGTGTTGCTATGGTATTCCAGGTATTTGCTAGTGTGTTGCTATGTGGTTGCTATGGAATTTCAGATGGTTGCTATGGTGTTGCTATGTGGTTGCTATGGTATTCCAGGTGGTTGCTATGATATCCCAGGTGGTTGCTAGGGTGTTGCTATGCTACTCCAGGTATTTGCTAGTTTGTTGCTATGTGGTTACTATGGTATTTCAGATGATTGCTATGGTGTTGGTATGAGGTTCCCATGCTATTCCAAGTATTTGCTAGGTGGTTGCTATGATATCACAGGTGGGTGCTAAGGGTTGCTAACTGGTTGCTGTGCTATCCTAGGTGTTTGCTATTTTGTTCCTAGGTGGTTGCTATGGTATTCCAGGTGATTACTATGATATCCCAGGTGGTTGTTAGCGTGTTGCTATGGTATTCCACGTATTTGCTAGTGTGTTGCTATGTGGTTGCTATGGTATGTAAGGTGATTGCTATGGTGTTGCTATGTAGTTCCTATGCTATTCCAAGTGTTTGCCAGGGTGTTGCTAGGTGGTTGCTATGATATCTTAGGTGGCTGCTAAGGGGTTGCTAACTGGTTGCTATGATATCCCAGGTTGTTGCTAGGGTGTTGCTAGGTGATTGCTACGGACTTCATGGATATTTTATGTCACGAATCTACACAGAATAGCTCACAGTACTGAAGTGGGGGGGGGGGGTCAGTATAGTTAGCAGAATTATTTGTGATTGCGTAAGTATTCACCCCCTTTTCTGTGAAAGACCTGTTTGTGGAAGCGTGTGTTCGAGAACATATCAATAAAAAAACGGCATCACGAAGACCAAAGAGCCGTCAAAACAAATCTTTTCATCTGTTGCGTCACAATGAAATATCGCCACGTATCACGTAACCCAAACGCGCCATTTCAACCAAAAGGACTAACAGTAAAACTACTTCCTTCCCTTCGACTACCTTCAGTCCTGCAACAGTGTGATGTGCTGCAGAAGGTCAGAAGGTCCTCAGTGTTCTTACTGACGATGTGTTTCCTGTGTTTGTCTGAAAGCCTAGCGCTGAGTGAGGAGGCTGTGTGGAGAGATCAGTTTTATAACGGCAGTGTGAGGAGAGAGAGAGGTGAGTCTGAAAACACACTCACATCAGTCTGTTTTAGTGTCGGTTCGTTCTGAACGAGTGTGTGTGTGTGTGTGTAGGAGCTGTTGTCCTTCGTCTAGCACCGTCATGGTTCCGAATCGGCTCTCTGGAGATTTTAGCCAGAACCGGAGAGCTGGATATTCTGAGGTATTGTTCTTATCGGAAATGTTATAGCGTCTGAAGAGATTTTTCACAATTTAAAAAAATTAACGCATTTTAATTTTTTAAAATATTGAATAATTGTTTTTACCGAACTTCAGCTCTGACGTCGTTTCAGTTTAATGTTTATGTTTTTATTTCGGTGTATTTAATACTTAACTCAGTAGATACTGTTGTGTGCAAAAGTTTGGGCACCCCTGGCCACGTGAAACCTCTTATTGATTTTTGAAGTGAGAAGAATTAAACACAACCTCTGCAACAAACTAGTTTTTTTTAAATAATATTAATGCACAGTTACTATATATGTATTAAATTAAAATATAGAAAAAAAAGTCACATTTTAATACTTATTAAGCAGTAGATTTATTTATATATTACACATGATTATGTTCTCGTGTTGTGTACTATATTAGAAAAAGGCTATATAAACTCTAAAACTACATTAAAACGATATTAAATGATAAATATACTGTAAATATTCATATGATTGAGTTTTGTGTGTGTGTATGTGTTTTACACTCTACAGGACATTGTTAAATTTTGTAATAGAGGAGCATTTTACAGCCATCGAACCCAACGATCCGAACAAATATGTGGTGGGCAAAAGCATTTGTTGATGAAAATCATGAAAAGTTTGTTATTAATATTTATTTTTAATCTTAAGTATTAACATACAGCTGGAATATAAGAATTTTATCACAGTAAAATCTGAAATCAGCATTAATATGAGTAGTGTAATGTGTTTGTGATAAGTGGTGTTTTGGTGCTGCAGAGGTTTTTCTCAGTGGTGGTGAATGAAACTGCGCACATGATCGCTAAGTGGATGTCTGTCGGCTTCGCTCACGGTGAGCGCTTTCATCGTAACAGCTGGGTTATTATACCTCATAGTACATCATTCATAGATCATACTGACATTTTTATTTAATTACAGGTGTGTGTAACACGGACAACTTCAGCCTTTTATCCATCACTATAGATTACGGTCCGTTTGGATTTATGGAGTCGTATAACCCGAGTAAGTCTCACCGCATTGAACTTTTACGCGCATACCACTGCGTTCAGGAATGTCGAATAATAAGCGTAAAAATCATTGTAATGAATTATTCATATAGTATATTTCATACGTTTGTCCTAAAACACAATTTCCAAATAAATTAAAGCTGCAAGCAGCATTTTCGGGGGCCAAGCATCCAGACCCGGTGAGCGGTACATACACAGACGTGCTACAGTTGTTGCCCAAGCAGTCACAGGAAAGCACAGCCATAACTTTAGGTAACAGGATTCAAGAAGGGATTTTCCATTTCAATCAGGATGTGTAGGGTGGAATTCTCTAACTGTCAAAAGAGAGGTCTAGATGAACAAATGGGCGGCAGGCTGGTATTGCTGCTGCAGCTGCCGCTACTACTGTGTCTGATTAGGCAGAAAAGCACGTTGTACTCGTCTCAAACCAGGGATTCCATGGACGCCTGACTTTTCAAATTTGGACACACAGTTCAAAAGATATGACCATAAATGTACTTCCAAATTTGACCCAATGATGGCGCTAAAACATTGGTAGCACTTGTCCCAAATTTGGTCAGAATGTTCCTTAGACCCTCCCCAACCAGTGTGCCAAATTTCACAACCTTTTCCCAGACGGTTCTATGGGCTGCCATAGACACCCTAGCCAGAAGAAGAAGAGGTAGAATAACAATAGGGGGCCTGTGTGCTTTGGGTGCTTGGCCCCCTAATAAAGTCAGGAGATTTCTACCCTCTTTTATAGAAACCAGTCTTTAATATGAGTATACTGTATATGTCATAATCCAATACGTTCTTTAATGAACAAGTATATTAATATACTTTATGCGTAGAGCATGCACTTTTGATTTTTTTAGACTGTGCCGCACATTGCAAATGACCCTTACTTGATTATTGACACTTACTCAGTCTGCTGTACTGAAACAATTTACTTGCCCTTTCTAGAACACACACAAATATATTTGATGTATCTCATAGACCAGTACATAGTATGTACTTATACTTCAGTGTGTATGTCAGATTGTGTGTGAACCATAGCGTAAACACTATTCCCTGTGCTTTATTTCAGTCGTTAAACTTTTGTTTTATGGAATGTAGATTTTGTGCCGAACTCGTCTGACGACGAGGGCAGGTACGGTATCGGAGAACAGGCTAACGTAGGCCTGTTTAATCTCCAGAAGCTTCTCGAGGCTCTTCACCCGGTGCTGTCTCCACATCAGAGAGCACAGTGAGTCTGTTTGGGGTTACATCTTTGATAAACGAGCTATTTAATGCTCAGGAAACAGTTTCCTGAAAATATCATCAAGTTGGGACTGTCTTCACTGGGGGAGAGAGAGAGTGTTGAGTGTGATGCTCACTCTACCATTTAATAATGGACGTGTCAGGACCGGCTGCGTTTCCAAATGTTCTCTTTGCTTCTTTTAGTATGCTTACGGTCTCCTCTGAATGTATTGGGACAGCAAGGCCAGTTCTATTGTTTTCGCTTTACGTTGAAGGCATTTGGGTTTGAGAGCAAAAGATGAATGAGACAATGGCTCAGAAGTTCAGCTTCATTTCCTCATATTTACATCTAGACGTGTTAAACAACTTAGAACACAGCATCTTATGTTTGAACCCACCTATTTTTTTCAATTGGAGCACATAATTTTCCTTGCTGCCCAGGTGTGTCCTGTTATATTGATTGATGTGAGCCACAAAAGTTCTGGAACCAAGATGAATCTCTACCAAAGTGATGGAAAGGCTACGGATCTGCTCATGATCCAAAATATACAAGCTCATCTGTGAAACATGGTGGAGGTAGTGTCACGGCTTGGGGTTGCATGGCTGCTTCTGGAACATTCTCACTAATCTTTACTGATGATGGAACTCATGATGGTAGCAGCAGGATGAATTCAGAAGTTTACAGGAACGTTTTGTCTGATCATTTACAGAGAAATGGATCCAGTCTAATCAGGAGGAACTTCATCATGCAGCAAGATAATGATCTAAAACACAGTGCCAACTCAACAAAGGACTTTATCAAGGGGGAAAAGTGGAAGGTTTTAGACTGACCAAGTCAATCCCCAGACCTTAACCCGACTGAGCAGCATTTCACCTCCTGAAGAGGAGACTGAAACGAGAAACCCACCGAAACAACCAACAACTGAAAGAATCTGCAGTAAAAGAAAGCCGCCTCATCCTGCGAGTACCGAATTGAGTTCTCTTTAGCGGCTTATTATGCTTAGACGGTCAAATAAACACACGCATCATGTCAAATTGCAGGTCTGGCCGAGTATTCATGCAAACACAGTCGGTTACGTCTTAAGTGAAGGTAAACAGCTGGGTGGGGGGAAATCGGAGGTGTGTCAATACAGTTTACTGGATCTGTAGGTGCATGTCTTAATAAAGTGACAGCATTCTAATAAACCTGCTTCTGTCCGTGGCATTAATGTCCATCAAAAAAATAAAGAGAAAATCACTCACTCACTCACTCACTCATTTAACTGAAGTAAATGTAATAAAAATCACTGTATGTGTCGTACAGTGAAGTCTATTTTATTTTACATTTAATTACTTTATTCAATTTCCGTCGTATTTCTTACTCGAACTCCTGAAAGACCTGCCTGAGAAAACGTATCCTTACCGTGAAATAAGATTGTAGTCATATCGCCCGCTAAACATTAGCGTCTGGTGATTCCAGTCTTGAGTTTCGCGTAAAATGTGAAATGTACTTCTTAATGTAGTAAACATCATAAACCCTGCTGATAGGGATTAAAATGGAAAACAAAAAACAGAGCTGTGTTCAGAAATGAGTTTGTTGTGATTGATGGACAGATTAAAAGCAGTGATAAAGCATGAAGTTTGGTGTTATGAGCTGCTGCTGAATGTAAGTCTACTCTGTACTCTCTCTCTCTCTCTCTCTCTCTCTCTCTCTCTCAGACTATATAAGTGTGGGGGAGACGCATCACATCACTGAAATGTCCACTCCGACTGGAGGGCACGATATAGTGTGATACAATAACAAAACAGCTTCATTTGTATTTTCATACACTTGTAATATAATATAAGTTCTATGTATACTTCTATATCCCTTTTTTCTTTTAAACCATTTTTTGATAGGAAACTAGTCGAGGTCCCGATGACATGAAATAAAAATATTAAATGGCGATGGTAAGATGTAATAGTGTTTTTTTGTTTTTTTTTTGTTACATTGATGTTGTCATAGATTTGTGAAGGTTCAAATATTCAATTTAATTACCTTCTGGACTCGATTGGTTAAGGACTTGGTCTCGACTCGAACTCGACAAAGGTGGACTCGGACCCGACGCCATTATTTACTTTTGATTTACTTTAAGACTATCTGTTCCTATACTTTTGCTCACCTAAACGTCCACAAGCTGCCGAGTTCGAAGTTGTTTAACACATCTAGATGTAAATATCAGGAAGTGAAAGCTAAATTTCAGATGTATTTGTGCATAGCATAAACGAAGAACGTATTTCGAATGATTTACACACTGGCACGGTTTGCACGTTTACTCTGTTGTATTTGTGTCGTCTTGTTTATCGATGGCATGAGGTACATGGCTCCGTGAAGTGAATCGTTGTTTTATGTCTTTGTCACTCAGAGCTGAGCGAACACTAAGAGGATATCCAGAAATCTACCACAGAAGGTGAGTCAATATTTCAACGGGGTTCATGTGGTTGTTGTTAAAGAATTGATTTGATTTCAAATGAGTAGTATGTTTACATTAGTAATTAGGACAAACCGGACAGATGCGATGGTTCTCAGTATTTTCTCGCAGATTCGTTCATCGTCACTTTGACTGTCACGCGTTTGGCAGAAGTTTTTATTCACAATGTCTTCGAAAGGGAGGAAGAATAATTTTCTGACAATCCCGGGACTGATTTTCTTTCAATTTTCTGATTTTGGTCCTGTTTTTGTTTTTATTAAGCACATGAAAGAGTGGTTCCAGTCAATTTCAACTGCAGTTTTTACTGTCCGAACAATCCAGAAGCAGTCAGACTGAACCCCCCCCCCCCCTTTCCCTTTCACATGAATGGGAAAAGCAACTAAAAAAAAAAAAAAATTAGCTTCTGATAGCGTTCACCATATCGGCGGGAGATCGTGAGCTCGAATCCTGACGGTGCCACAGACACCCACAGCCATTGGTCCATAATAGCAACATTATCTGCGTAATGCTTTACATTTATATTTATGGCTTTTGGTGGACGCCCTTATCCAGAGCGGCTTACATTTATCTCATTAATACAACTGAGCAATCGAGGGTTAAGGGCCTTGCTCAAGGGTGGTAGCTTGGCAGTACTGAGGCTTGAACCCCTACCTTCTGATCAGTAACCCAGAGTCTTTAACCACTGCCCCATACATACTGTCTTACATTGACTCTACAGAGCTCCAAACCAACCATGTGTAAGCGTCGTTTTCTTTCTCTTTACAGCTTTCATGACCTTTTCAAAGCAAAATTGGGCCTCCTCGGTGATGACGAGGGTGATGCGTATCTCATCGCCTTTCTGCTAAAGGTGAAGAGAAATGATCAATGCCGTGGGTAGCTTTTGAGATATATGTATTCTGGATTCGCTCAGTCTTCTCTCTGTTTCTTTCAGCTAATGGAGGATACGCGCGCAGACTTTACCATGACATTCAGACAGTTGAGTGACGTGAGTCTGCTCGAGCTCCAGAAGAACTCCATCACTCAGGTCCTCATCCTCCTCCTATTCATCCAGAACATATAGAAACTGAGTAAAAACTTCATCCATGCTTCTTAGTCATTTATAGCCGCACTATTATGGCACATACTGGCCGTTTGATCAGATGTTGTGTGGAGAAATTCAGCCTACAAAGGAGGTTCGGTTCTCTGATTAAAGCCACGCCCCTGAGTACAGCTTAGGGCTGTGAATGGACAGTGGTTGCATTTCAGTGTTGCATGACTGCAACTCAGTGATGACAGTTTTTTTTTTTAAAAAAAGAAGAAGCAATATGACAGGGGACTGTATTAACGTCTGACCAATGCGATGGGGGACTGCATCGACGTCTGACCAATGCGATGGGGGACTGTATCGACGTCTGACCAATGCGATGGGGGACTGCATCGACGTCTGACCAATGCGATGGGGGACTGTATTAACGTCTGACCAATGCGATGGGGGACTGTATTAACGTCTGACCAATGCGATGGGGGACTGCATCGACGTCTGACCAATGCGATGGGGGACTGTATTAACGTCTGACCAATGCGATGGGGGACTGCATCGACGTCTGACCAATGCGATGGGGGACTGCATCGACGTCTGACCAATGCGATGGGGGACTGTATTAACGTCTGACCAATGCGATGGGGGACTGTATCGACGTCTGACCAATGCGATGGGGGACTGCATCGACGTCTGACCAATGCGATGGGGGACTGCATCGACGTCTGACCAATGCGATGGGGGACTGTATTAACGTCTGACCAATGCGATGGGGGACTGTATCGATGTCTGACCAATGCGATGGGGGACTGCATCGACGTCTGACCAATGCGATGGGGGACTGTATTAACGTCTGACCAATGCGATGGGGGACTGTATCGACGTCTGACCAATGCGATGGGGGACTGTATCGACGTCTGACCAATGCGATTAGGGACTGCATCGACGTCTGACCAATGCGATGGGGGACTGTATCGACGTCTGACCAATGCGATGGGGGACTGTATCGACGTCTGACCAATGCGATTAGGGACTGCATCGACGTCTGACCAATGCGATGGGGGACTGCATCGACGTCTGACCAATGCGATGGGGGACTGTATTAATGTCTGACCAATGCGATGGGGGACTGTATTAATGTCTGACCAATGCGATGGGGGACTGTATCGACGTCTGACCAATGCGATGGGGGACTGCATCGACGTCTGACCAATGCGATGGGGGACTGCATCGACGTCTGACCAATGCGATGGGGGACTGCATCGACGTCTGACCAATGCGATGGGGGACTGCATCGACGTCTGACCAATGCGATGGGGGACTGCATCGACGTCTGACCAATGCAATGGGGGACTGCATCGACGTCTGACCAATGCGATGGGGGACTGCATCGACGTCTGACCAATGCGATGGGGGACTGTATTAACGTCTGACCAATGCGATGGGGGACTGCATCGACGTCTGACCAATGCGATGGGGGACTGCATCGACGTCTGACCAATGCGATGGGGGACTGTATTAACGTCTGACCAATGCGATGGGGGACTGCATCGATGTCTGACCAATGCGATGGGGGACTGCATCGACGTCTGACCAATGCGATGGGGGACTGCATCGACGTCTGACCAACGCGATGGGGGACTGTATTAACGTCTGACCAATGCGATGGGGGACTGCATCGACGTCTGACCAATGCGATGGGGGACTGCATCGACGTCTGACCAATGCGATGGGGGACTGCATCGACGTCTGACCAATGCGATGGGGGACTGTATTAATGTCTGACCAGAGTTTGCCCCTGCTTTTCGAAGAAGTAATAAAATGACACGAGAGTGCATTACAGTGTGAAACGATTTCTCTGTATCAGCACTGAAAAGCAATACCGTGTGTGTGTGTGTGTGTGTGTGTGTGTATTGTATATTACACAAACTGAATCTTTTTACAGACCATGTGGGCTCTCTGGGATCTTTCCTCTCATGATTATTTCTCAGACTGGGTTGAACTGTACTTAAAGAGGATTAAAAGGTAACACCATGTCCATGACCATGTGCTTTGAACACTTCAGCTCATTCTGCATGTGAAAGTTTTGTTCATGTGTTGTGTCTTTTACAGTCAGGTGGGTGATTCAGAAGAGAATCGGCATCACAGGATGAGAGGTGTGTCTTCTTGAGTGCGGTGCGTCATTTCTGTTGTGTACCAGTGACTATAGCATTACCGTAAACACACTCATAGACACACTTCTTTCTCTGTGTGTATTGAAATGCAGGAGTTAATCCTCGCTACGTGTTGAGGAACTGGATGGCCGAGTCAGCTATTAGGAAAGCAGAGAATAACGACTTCTCTGAGGTGAGGAACTGTCGAATCTGAGGAAGTTCACATAGATGTTTTCTCTCTAAAGATTTTCTCTCGTCTTTATTATGTTTTAAGTCATAAGCAGATGCCATGATATGGCTAAATGTGTAACACTGGCTTGTACAATTAGCATATTGTGGCATATTTAAGTTCTGGTCCTTGTAGACGAAACAAGTCTAAGAACTAGAGCAGAAAGAATGGATTGTGAAATGATTCTGCAGTCTGATAGACATTCTGTACGTGGCCTGCAGGTGGTGCTGTTGCTTCACACACTGACTGAACCCTTTGAGGAGAATGAGAATGCTGAGAGAGCAGGTTACTCCAGCAGACCTCCAGCCTGGGCTTCAGAGCTGAGTGTCAGCTGCTCTTCCTGATCTTCCACATCAATACGCCTACCTCTAGGTCCTTTTATAAAATGTACCTTTTAGATGCAAGTAAAAAAAGAGTCACAAAGATTGCATTTGAATCTCTGAAACTAACATGTACAGTATACTCAATCGATCAAAGCATTACGTTTAAAATGAAGGTGATTCTCCGAACAGTGAATCTTTACACTGAATCCCTGAACAGTGAAATTTTAAAGTGAATCGGTGAACAGTGAATCATTTAAGTGAATCTTTAATGCAAATCTCTGAACAGTGAATCTTTAAAGTTACTCTGAACACTGAATCGCTGAACAGTCACTCTTTAAAGTTAAAAGTGCTGTACAAATAAAATTGAATTGAATTAATAGAGACCTGTGGGGGCAGGAATCATGCTGCCTCATGCTCAGGGGTGGGGCAGAGAATAGGGCAGTTAATGACAGGGTTGCCAGGTTGTGGCACTTTAAATAAGTCTGCAGCCACCAAGATCTTGTTTTAAAGCAAATATTCTGAACTAAATCTAATACATTTCCACAAAGAAAGGCACAGTGTGAGTGTGGACTGTGTATCCATGATGTACAGAACCATTTCTATCCTTAGATATGTTGCAAAGATGAAGAGAATGAAAGCGGAATTGACAGGGTGTGGATAATGTCCGTAACATCCAAAATACATGTGTATTATTTGTTTCTCTGTGCAAAGGGTGTAAAAAAAAAAAAAGAAAAAGAAAAGAAGAAAAATGTGCCTGAATTTTGTTTAAGCTAGTTTCTGGTCTTTTTCAGTTGGTTTTTCAGATGTTTTTGAACTGGTAATTTTGCAGAAACCTGGCAACCCTGGTTAATGACATTATCTCAAACAAAGGTCCATCTAAAATCAAGCTTCTAGACTGTACGCTAGATGACTATGGTTTCTCTAAATATTCACTAGATAATAGTGTGTAATATAAGCTGATGCTGGTCCTTGTGTAATTTTTGGTGTTTATGCCATACAAAAAAAGGCCAAATGATATGATTTAATGAACAGTGTGAATATAACCCATATAACGGTTTTGTATAATTTGTATAGAAGTGGTGTATAATTAGAATCCTTTTTTTTTTTTTTGGTATTTAATTTTATTAAAAAAATGTACTTTTAAGTACATGATTTTATATTGAATCTGTTATCAGAAGTACCTGCCTGGGTCCTTATCCTTATCTCGTCAAATATATTTATTGTAAATAGGAATATTTCATTCCTGTTTCCCCAGTTCCACCTGCCACTCCACCTAAAAAAAATAAAAAATACAGTGTAGCACTGATCGTTTAGTCCTCAAAATATTCACCCAGACAAATCCACATATTTACAGCACGTGTATAATATCAGAAGTCGATTCTTCTGTAGAAAAACGGGTGAATTTGCTTAAAGTTCACTGCCCTCCACGTTTTTTCTGCATTTTCAGCATGAGTTCTGACATGAGGTCACCACCAGAGGGCGCAGCTAGTGCCGGTGTAGTCCTCTTTGGAGGCGGAGGTGCGACTTTCCTCAGAGTGGATGCGGAGGGATTGAATCCTCCTCCGGAAGATGGCGGTGGAGGAGGAGGAGGAGGAGGTGGAGGACCTCCGCCTGCGGATGGTGGAGGAGGTGGTGGTGGCGGAAGATGATCTTCAGCTATAGCTTGAGGAGGAGGAGGTGGAGGAAGATAATCTCCGCCTATAGCTGAATGAGGAGGAGGTGGTGGGAGGAACGGATCTGGAGGAGGTGGAGGAAGCTCTCCTGGCATCATGGGAGGAGGTGGAGGGAGGAAGTCAGGAGGAAGCTCCATGTCATCGCTCGGAGGTGGAGGAAGCGGAAAGTCTGAGGGCGGAGGATGGAAACGTGGCACGGCTCGCTGAGGGGGGACGGCTGGGAGCTGCTTCTTTACAGGCATGGAGGGTGCAGGAGGAGGAGGAGGAGGAGCCAGGGCGGGGTCCGGCGGTGGAGGGGGCAGGACGTCGACTGGAGGTGGTGGAACGAAAGCTGGGGCCTTGAAACACACACAAAAACTATGTTTAAAATTCATTTGAAATCTGGTTCAAATCAGCACAGAGCTAAAAACAGGTGTATGTTAAATGTCATGATTCATGGGGGACGCAAACTTTTTACCTTAAATCCTTGTCCTAATTTACACGCTAATGTGTAAGACGTTAGCATCTATTATGTTTTAGCTACATTAGCATAAATTTAGACACTAGGTCGATTGATTATATTCGGGTTAAGTGGAAAATTGTGATACTTTTCCTTTTAGATGATCTTTAAAATGTTCAATAAACAAAATGATGCACTTTACACACACACACACACACTTTGATTAAATCATATGTAGTATGGTTGTAGTTTTGTTAAAAATGTTCAATGGCTAGCTTAAGATTTCCTCAGAAGACTCGTCATTGTGGTAACGGCTGCCGTATCACGGTGTCCAAAAGCCCACTCTGTTTCAAACGAATGTGGCTCTGGCAAAGTTTTCCAGCATTTACAGCAATCTGGCCTCAATCTTCCTCACTCTACACTGTGTTACAGACAGCTGGGAAATATTTCCAACACACACCGCATTCCCGTCTTCTAAATGAAAGCACTAGCTGTAGTAAAGACATGAGGCAGTTGACTCAATATCAGGTGTTAGTTGTTAAGACAGGACAACAACACGGTGCGTTAAGAGCTTCCAGGTGTTAGCGCTTCAATAAAACACCTGGTGTTAGAATTAGAAATGTCTGAGGCAGATTGTGTGTGAACAGGATATTTCTCTTCCATACAATTAATAAAAAGTTTAAACCTTTCCCGTTGTTGTTTTTCTCCATTTTATTAGCACGTTTACCTTGAACGCCGGGTCCGAGCGAGGCTGAGGAGCATGGCCGTTGGCTGCTTTGGCTGAAAAACACAATTAGAACATTTCATTCACCTCGGTAATGTTTTTCCTGTTTAAAAAATGGTTAGTTTAGTACAGCGCTCCTCATCTTCGTGGTGGTTTTTAGGTTCGACCACATGTTTAGCTTCTCAAAATCTTTCTTGGCCATGAAATTGCACTTATTTTATTTTAAAATAAGTGAGAAATGAAGTGAAGTAGTCCATCGTGGCCACAGGAACATAAGCATGGAGATGATTGATTATAATCATAAGATAACACTTTACTTCCATCTTGGAATCACACACAAAAACCATACTGGAGTCGTGGGTGGGACGTGCGACATGGATATACCGTACCCGTGTATCCTATATCCTAATATAGGATTAGATATGTGCCAAAAGTATTGAATGTAACAGAAATATACCGTGAGAAAGAAGAAAAACATTGAACATGGTGGCAAAACGTGCTGTGTCTGAAACCGCTCATCTCCTATACAGTGCACTCTATAGGGTGTCGGCCATTTTGTAGAGGTGTCCGAATTCTGAGCGAGCAACTTCATTCCCTACATTCGTTCACTCATTTATACCCACAATGCACTCTGATTTCGAGTGTACATCCGATGTACACTCGCCAACGCACTACTTCCCAAACTCCAACGCGAGACGGCGATAGAACGCAAAAGACGATGGCGGATGGGAAGATCGGAGGCGGGAAATTTCCTACAAATGTAAGTGTGACTTTTTATTCATTGAAATACATCCGTATCGAGATATTTCGAAGCGGAAGGATACGGATTATCGATCGGTTATCGGCACGGCATTTGTTTTCAGCCACTTTTAAATGTCCAGCTGGTGAACTGTTCACGTATATTAGTTAACACGTTCACAGTACGGTATTCACGTACGTATTAGAAAAGCATGCCTTGACGACTTTATAATGAAGTTAACCCTCTACTGCATGAATTATTGCATCTACATGAAAAAAAAAATATATATGTTTTTATGTATTTGTATTACTTGAATTAGTTCACGTAATATAAATATATAAAAAAAAAAAAGGTTAGGGTGGGGGGTAGCTGGTAAATGTGCAAGGTCGGAAACTATAGTGATATATAGTCAAATAGCATAGCATGTAGACAACACAGAAATAACACAATGTATGACATGGCACTTTTTTTGTTGTTATGTGAAAGTTAAAGCCCCCTTTTTCCATTTATATAGGAAAATAGTAGTTTTGTTTTACTGCCTATCGATAATTGGAGATAAATGCATTGTTGCCATATGGCAACACCGTGCACTAAAGGGTTAAGGACGGATGGGGAAATATATATAGCTGCATTTGTTTCTTACAGGAGCTGGAAGAATCTAGTCATCAGTTATTTAGTTAACAGCTGGATGCATTTTGTCTAATGTCTTCCTAGCGATAGTTGGCATCTTCGAGCTAACAAAGCGCGCCTTAAAGTTGTTATTCTTCCTGAAATCTGCCTCTCTCTTCTCCTCAGGAAAAAAAAAAGAAGTCACGCCAAAACTGAAACTAGCCAGACGGAGTAGATTTTACGGCAGGTTTACCTCAGGAGTCAGCGTGAGGACACGGACAACAGGAAACCTCTCGACAATTAGACCCTGTGAAAATAGTCCTTTTCTAATTTTTTTAAAAAAAATAAACAAATAAAATAAATTTCCAGATAGTCGTGTTTTTATTCTCTTTTTTTTAAATATAAATAAGTAAATAAAAATGACAAGCAGTTTTTGTTCTCTATCAGCTAATACAATAAACGTGACAAATGAACAATCAGTATGTTTACACGGACAACAATCATCCGATACGAACCCGATTAAGACGATACTCTGATTAAGAAACTAGCATGTGAACAGAGATTATCGATGACCTTAATCCGATTAAGGTCATACTCGAAGTGAACACGAATGGAATTAAGGCGTGTGGAGTATTCCTGTTTTAATCGCATTATCGACGTGCGTTACAGACATGTACACACCTTAATCACACTGTTAACGTCGTGTGGGAGTTTTCACCGCATTGTGCGACAGGACACGATCACACACGGCAGCGCTCGACCGTTTGCAAATTCTCTAACAGACTTTTTCGCTCGTTCCTACCAAATATTTAATTAAGTACGACATTCAACCACATATTTAATCGTGGACTCAAGTTAGATCATTTATGCACACCTTATTAAAAATAACCACCAAGTCATCTGAGAGGTTTGAGTGATTGAGTCAGCAGTTATCGTTACTGACAAATGCAAAAGTTTGCGTACCCACTGGCGTGCTCTGTATGCCTCAGTAAGGTGTACAATCACCTTATTTCAGGTAGGAAAAGCTCGAACACACTTAAACTCCACGAGCATCAGCAAAACCAGCTTGTCCACAACCGAAAACAAAAAATATTCACTTTTCTACAGAAGCCGACTTATTTGTCTCACGATCTTGACGTAACAAAAACGATGTCGATTTCTCACGATGTAATTTTATCACTAGAAAATCGCACGCATTGTGAACGGGAACGGAAGTGCATGCACGTTGGCGTCTTGGCCCTCACGTTAAAGGGCTAACATTGAAGGTCTTCTTAGATCCGTCATTTCATCAGGTATGGGGTCTGCAAACTTTTGCACTCAGCTGTATCTGGGTATTTTACAGTATATAAGAAAACGCACGGCTTTAGTTTGTAACGTGTTTGGTTACCTTTCGGTGTTGGAGACGGTGTAGACGCGTTGGAGGTTGATGGACTCGGCTGGAGGTTCCGGTTCGTCCAAACTGATGACAGCGATGAACCTCTTCTTACGGCGGTCTTATAGTTCTCATACAGAGATTTACCGTACTGCAGGGGATAAACACACACCCGTCGGTTTTGCCTATATATGACCTTTTTTTATTTCATTTTTAACAGTAAACCCATGTCTGGAGAACCCTCCTCCACGTGTGTTTGATTGTGTTTCAGTCTTAAATGAAAAATCTTCAGTGAAAAATCTTTTCCGTAGCCTTAAGCTCCATAATATATTTTAAACAACTATGATAAATAACAGAGAGAGCCTGTACTCACACATTTAAATGTATTATTTAAGAGTCCATTATCATGACTCACAGTTTACAAAGCCTTGGGGGTGGAGTTAAACCAAACTGTGATGAAGAAAAAACTCCCCATTCCCTATGAATATAAATTGCATTATGGCAGGGATTGGGAACCTGTGGCTCTTTCAGTGATTGCCCATGGCTCAATGACAGTGGGGAAAAAAAGGAAATCACGAAAGCTAGTGTGTTTAATTCAATTAAAACTCTACATATTACATATTTTAAAATATTACATCATACTTAATCGATGCCCGTTTGTCGCTGTACACACCAACCTGTGGCACAAGGTCAGATTTCATTGGACAACGTGGAATGGAGCGGTAACTTCCCGGTGTAATTCATAAATCGGTCGAAAACTACATAGCCAGCCTGTTTTCATTTTTTTAACAAAAGGTGAAACGGCTAAAAGAAAAAAAAAAAAAAAAAAGACGAGGGTATCTTTGTTTCTGGTCTGAACAGACAGACACATTTGCATATTTGGAAGTACTGTACTCCACCTTGTTTTGATTTACCGTTTGATGAAACGATCATATTTGGTTAAATGAAGTCAAAGTGCCACCTACAGGCCTATTAGGTGAAGTGCAGGCTGTTAGATCAAGAACACGCAAACTGCAAAATGGCCTTTAGTCTACATTACTATTATTGCATGATTATAAAAAGTGGTAAAGATAATAACTGGTATATATTTTTAAATATGTTAACTTTTGTATGGCTCTTTAAACTTTTTTTGGCTTTTATGGCTCTACCAGCTGAAAAGGTTCCTGACCTCTGTATTATGGTGTTATAAACCTGCTAGGGTGGCTTCACTGGGTAAAATCTTAAATTCAAATTCATGCCTCATTGATTACTCGATCTGGCATCCTTCAGCCTGTGATAAATAATTCAATAAAAGAGAAGAGGGGATACAAGTACTTGGTGTATGGAAGTCTTTTTTATTTTAGTATGTAACGTAAGTGTATATGGATGGCTAAAAACTCCACATTCTAATGAATGATACAGTAATAAAAGCTATATGACTTCTATTTATAATATGCCTTCCTTTAATAATATTCGTATGAGACGTCAGGTGAAGAGTAGGATCTTGTTTTAGGCTGAAATGTGCAATACACGTGTTTTGTCTTTAATTTATTTATTCATTTACATGTGATTCATTTACATGTGATTCATTTTCATGTGATTCATTTTCATGTGATTCATTTACTAATTTGCTTCTCTTTAAATCCAGTTTTAGACACGTGTTTTAATGAAGTGTAATCACCGTCGTGTCAAATGCAGGTGAATTCACTTAAATCGCTTTAAGCGAGTGAAAACGTCTCATTTGATTGTCCTGCATTGTCCTGCATATTATATACAGATATGATGAGTTTTCGCTGGGTTTTATCTCACCTTAGCGATACGGATCCCCGTAACCCACAGGTTCATGGTCCATTCATCGTCACAGCACAGGTACTTGATGTACTGAGACTCCTTTTGGATCTGAGGATGCTGGAGACACATCACACATGCTTCATTAACACTGTGTATATTACTTTTCACAATAAAATGGTCGAAGTTGGCTCGGAGCTAAATCTCGCTTTGCTAAACCTCCACTGTTTTACATGGATTTAAGCATAAAGCGTCATTTGCATGCCTGCAGGAAATAAATACGCATTATTCAGCTGAATGTGCTGATATGCAATACTGGTGGTTACTGTGCATTTTGCTGATACCAGCTGTGGTTGATGAGTCAGCACTGGTTCCTCTCAGGCACGTTAACTCTAAAGCTAATGAAGCTATGCTGATGTTTTGTCTTTCCATTTCGTAGCGTTAGAACCTGGAAGTGAAATGCACTTAACTGGGATTTTTATGCCACAAATCTACACAAAATAGCCCTTAATACACACACACACACACACACACACACACACACACACACAATATATATATATTATATAAAAACATTTGAAAAAAAGTGACATAAGTATTCACCCCTGCTCCTGAGAAAGCCCTAAATTAGTTCCCATTAGAAGTCATACATACTGTATCATTTGTTGCATGGAGTCGACCTGTGTGCAATTAAAGTGTTACATGATCTCAATTAACTTTAAAATAGGCTGGAATTTGCTAGAAAACATACCTAAAGAAACAGCATAATAAATACCGAGGAGCTAACAAAACACATCTGGAAATGTCCTAGAAATGGATCAAACTGGGTTTAGTAAAAATATCACAAACGTTAAACAGCCCACAAAACACCATTAAATCCATCATTAAAAAAGAAAAAAAAAAAAGAGAGAGAATATGGTACCTTGACTCTGCCTGGGTAAAGAGGGGATTAGTCAGAAAAGCAACTAATTCTAAGATCCATAGGGTTAACTCGATTAAGATCTACTGTACCAAAGCCCAGACATTGCACTGAGCTGGCTTTATGGACAAGTGGTGGGAATAAAGCCATAGCTGACTAAAAGCCATATGAAATCCCATTTGGAATTTGCCAGAAGGCATGTTAGAAAATGATTCTCTGGTTTGAGAACCAACTTTGGACTTTTTTGGCCTTTGCACAAAGTACTACATTTAGTAGAAACCCAACGCTGCTCATTACCCTGAGAGCACCATCTTCACGGTGAAGCGTGGTGGTGGCAGCGTCACGGTGTAGGCATGCTTTTCATCAGCAGAGGCTGGGCAACTGGTCAGGGTTGAAGGAATGACGAATGAAGCCAAATACAGGCTGAAAAGGTTCACCTTCCAACAGAACAACAAGCGTAAGCATACTGCCAAAGCTGAATGTGTTCGAACGACCCCGTCAAAACCTACACCTCAGTGCGACCGGGACAAATGACTTATCATCCACTATCAACCTTCTCCAAAAGCACGAGGATCCAAATGTGCAAGAAGACGTCCCACTATAATTGCAACCAACACACGTCTGATATTTCTGTTTAATTAACCTTGTCTGACATGCTGCTTAAATCAAACGGGTAATAATCTCAGTTATGTCCATTTCAGTTCCGTGTTATAACACTACGAAATGTGGAAAAGTTCAAGGGGAAGCAGGGGTTGAGGAGGGGAGGGACTTAAAGAAATAAATTACTCATAAGCACAGCTCCACGTCCTGCTAATATCTTCCACACACACACACACACCTCTGTTTTCATCTCCGGAGCTGGTCATTTTGTTAATCACAGCTTGTTAAGGCGCCTGGTGTGAAGGAGACACACACCTTGAGATAATCATGTAGGAAAGTTGTGATTAGTCACCGGGGCTTAGTGAGCTGTAAAAGCCAGAGTGGGAACAGATTGCTTGCCAAATAACCTGCGTGTTTCACCTACTGCCAGATGGCTGTGCTTTAAACGGGGAACTTTTATCCGTATAGTGTTAGGGAGCGCTTTTATTTTGAAGAAAATTTCAATTGAAAAATACAACGTGGACGATTCCTTCCTGACTGAGTCGATCTGAATCAGTCAACGCATGTCTGCTGTTTCATTTTATTTTACTCATTTATTAATATTATTATTATTATTCTTTTATACTAGAGTGACAAGGGTTCTGATCCGATCTGTATATTTATTTTTGAATAGCATTAAGCTAACTGTTTGCTAAACTGATAGCTATACGCTTGCCATAGTTATTAGCCTCACAGCTCCGGTATAAAAGTCTACAAGTCTATAATTTTCTCTGTAAGTCTTGAAAACATTAAGATTCATATGAAGTTTAAAGCTTAACACGTTATATTTAACACTTGTACATGTACTCAACACTTGCATGCATTTATATCATTTGTAATAGGTGATTCTTATCATTAGAACAAAACTTTGCAGTGAAACATGAACCATTATCTAAATGCATCAGAATGACCTTTAAAAAAAAAAAAAAAAGGAAAAAAAAATCAGATAGAAAAACTGTTGAGTATAAAACTGTTTGCTAATAAGTTTGGAAAGTTTATACGTCGTGGTAGCAGTTGATCTAATTCTTAAATCTAGGAATTATTAACAGCATTTATATACAAACCGCTGAATGAGTGTGTATTCAAAAAAATCCAAAAATATCATCCGAATGATACAGTAAATCTGTCGACTTTAGGCCACGCCCCCCTACTGAAGAAGTAGCCTAATGAAGAAGAAAACGAGTCCGCTGCAGGATAGCGCTTACGGCTGTTTTTAGTTCAGTTTTTCTATGTTTTATAGAAACCACACCGGCATTTCTACGACGCTGATCACCTCGACACGGTTAGATGGAACACGACTGTGTGATGAGTCACGTGTTCACTGTACACGATGTTAAACTGGTGGCTTTCATTGCTTATATTAAACCTTCACTGCTCGTAGCACCATTCCAGAAGTGAAGACATTCAGACTCATCACATTTACTGGATGAGGAGACTACTTTTGGAGAGAAACTGGAAGAGTTTGAGTGTGTAGCACACACGTACACAGTTAATACTTACACACGGAGGAAAAAGAGGCTCTAATAGGACAGTTCCCTCAGAAGGACTGCTGGAGAATCATAAGTTGGCTTTTACAGGAAATACGTTCAACAGAGCTGAGCAGCACTGTTCCAGCTGTGGGCGGAGTTAATTTTTTCCGCTCATTTTGGGGCGGGGCTCATAATTGAAGGTTTTACCTTAAGAATGAACCGTGGGATCGATTACACAATTACACAATGGTAGGTACTAGGTAGGCATGTGAGATCGTGTGCGATATGCTATCGTCCTATCACGATCCTGGATTATCGCTCGTAGGTTTGGAGCGGTGTAGGCTTCAGCGACGCTGAGGGGGCAAGAACAGGGTGTGGTGCCAGATAAACATAACATGTTTCATGTACATGTTACGTCATTACAGCGGGGAAAATACCCGAAGCTGGTTAGCATTTAGTCTGTCTTGTTTTATTTTATTTTATTTTTTTGTAATTACATGTAAAAATTTACATGTAAGTAAAAAACATTCTGCAATGACTCCGGCTCTTACACCTCGACTCTGCGCGCTTTGCTTCTCTAGAACTCAATTATAAATCTTGCGTGACCTGTATTGTTCTCCGCTTGATATATCGGTTTGCTCGTGTTTCCTCATTTGTAAGTCGCTTCGGATAAAAGACGTAGCGTCTGCTGAATGAATAAATGTAAATGTACATGTTTACAAGGTGAGGAAGTCTGCAAAACTGAAGTCGGGACTGGAAATAACCCTAAAAAGTTTTTTTTTTTTTGCTGTAACTAAGATGATTATAACATGGAAATAAAATTGTATAAACTACATGTGCACGGGCTCTGTGTTGAACAGCACTGGAGATACGTATTCAATTCATTTTTCTTTAGGGAAGTAGTCCTGATTTAAAAAATAAATAAATAATAATAAAAAAAAGAGTAAAAAAGACATGCGTTTCACTTTCATAATTGAAACCTCTGTTCATGTTTTGCAAAAAAAAAAAATAAAAAAAATAAAAGGAAGACGTTCACGACTTGATCGAAGACGCGTTCGCAAGATGTTTGAAAAGATGTTTATCAAAATATTTGAAAAAAAAGCACATATTTCGAAATACAACATAATTAAATTTTTTTGATCTTAAAGCTACAGACAGCTGATTTTCTGCCAGACTTTTACGTCGTCCGACTCGCACCTAGCACCAGGCTCCTCTGCTTGCTGTGTTTTATTATTTTCCATTTACATTTATGGCATTTTGGTAGACGCCCTTATAAAGAGCGACTTACATTTATCTCATTTAAACAACTGAGCAATTAAAGGTTAAGGGCCTTGCCCAAGGGCCCAACAGTGTAGCTTGGCAGTGCTGGGGCTTGAACTCCTGTCTTCCTGAACCACCACTGCCCTACCAACACTCAAGCAGTGAAGAAGAGCACACCTTGAATGCATCGCCATGAAACCTGTTTTTTTTACAACGTTCTAAGCGCAAGTGCTCGCACCAGAAGTGTGAGCTAATAACGGAAAGTCTGGGTTTATAGATCAAAAAGGCATTGGTGAGATCTGAAATGCACCCCAGACCGCCATTTTCAAGCGGATCAGCCGATCGGTCCTCACGACCGCCTCGGGACAAAAAAAAAAAAAACATCGTTCACACTGCACCAAAATTACCGAAATCCGGACTCAAAAACCCAGATGTGAGGGTGAAAAACGAGCTGACCGGCATGTACCGTAACTCCTCACAGCTCTTTCTACTAACAGTTTCAAGAGCAATAGATAGTGGACTTTCAGATCCTTAAAAAGCCCTTATTCAGTTAGCTCAGCACATCAGGTTTTCCACTTTGAATCAGCAACGACTAAATAAAGGCATCAAGAGACACTCGGAAAATACAAAAGCAAGTACTCAGAACTCCTGACATGGTCTAACACCACTCAATCAGCTCATTGTCCAGCCGTCTATGAATTAAGATCAGTAAGGAACGAAAGACTTGAAAGAACGAAATAATCAAGGACAGGGTCCTGTGACGCGACCCGGCACGACCCAGAGCTACTCTTTTCAATCATTTAAGAACATGTTGTACTTTTTTATCCTTTTGTAGTTACACTGAATGTTGTGGATGTCATGCACTACCTCGTAATAAATGCTAAATCAACGTCACCATATCAACGCCTACACAAACGACTACAATGATTACTGTGTATGTGGTGGTTTGGATGCATGTTTCAGGACAATATCTTATATATATATATATAGAAAAAGATTACAGTCATTAACCTCCTGGCAGATGCAAACAGATTTGAGGGAAAGTGTCCAAGAGTGGGGATTATTATTATAACGGCAAAGGAGGAGCACATCTGGAATGGGATGTTCAACAAACACATACGATTGTGTGACGGTCAGGTGTCCACAAACTTTTGACCGTACAGTGTATTACACTGATGCAGTATTAAAACATTTATTTCTAATGTCTAGAGGACAAGCTGAATTTCACACATTTCTAATTTTATACACGTTTCACACAATCAGATTTGATCAGGAGGTTATAAGACTAAAGAGCGCCGTGTGTGTGTGTGTGTGTGTGTGTGTGTGTGTTACACAGATTAACAGATACACACTTTTCTTCCTCTTTTATGTATTTTCACTTCTTTCCCTTTCTCACTCGTGTTTTCCCCTTTCTCCTTAAATTAAAAGTCTAGCTGTTAAAAAGGGATGTACTGATAAAACAGAGTACAAAATAAAGAAGTGAATAATGCAGATAGATCCACTTACAGTAACGCACAGGGAGTGTTTTTTGGGGGGTTTTTAATGATGACTCTTAACCCAAACTCAGTACAGTGTTGGTATGAGTGTAAAGACATAATATTAGCCTGTGAAATAAATCCCACTCAGATGCCACCCTGTATACCGTCCTCCTGTTCTACTGGTGGGGGAAATCGGTTTCGTTTTTCTGTCCTGTGCTTGTCCGTGTTGTGAGTACGTAAAGTAAATTGCCAGTTAAAAAAAAAAATTATTAAAAAAAAAAAAAAAGACTAAATGAAAGCAAGAGGAATGGATCTGTTTGCTAGATGAAGTAAGGAATAAAACACTCGGGGTTGTGCTGTTATAGGAACGTAATGAATAAATGAGTGGTGTGATGAAGCAGAGTTACTGTTACTACTCCAAAGGTGATTATTTTCCTATAACAGCATGTACCTGAAGTTACAGCTTTACCTCTGACTGTTACAAAGCATTCACACTGGAGACTCCTTCCAGGATGTGTGTGTGTGTGTGTGTGTGTGTGTGTGTGTGTGTGTGTGTGTGTTCAGTAAACTCACCTTGAGGATGAAGCAGTGGTCAGTGGGGGCTTTGTATCTGGTTTTGTACTCGTTGCAGTAGTACACATTTACATTGTCAAATTGTAGAAGACACACCATGTCCTTCGACGCCTAAAAGATGGAGTGAAATCGAGAGAGAGTGAGCGAGCGAGGAGAGAGTGAGAGAGAGAGTGAGAGAGACAGAGGGAGAGTGAATGTGAGAGTGAAAATGAGAGAGAGAGAGAGATAGTGAGAGAGTGAGAGAGTGAGATAGTGAGAGAGAGAGAGAGTGAGAGAGAGAGTGAGAGAGTGAGAGAGAGTGTGTGTGTGAGAGAGAGAGTGTGTGAGAGTGAGATAGTGAGAGAGAGTGAGTGAGAGAGTGAGTGAGAGAGTGAGTGAGAGAGTGAGTGAGAGAGAGAGAGAGAGAGAGTGAGAGAGAGAGAGAGAGTGAGAGAGAGAGAGTGAGAGAGAGTGAGTGAGAGAGAGAGAGAGAGAGTGTGTGAGAGAGAGAGAGAGTGAGTGAGTGAGAGAGAGCGTGTGAGTGAGAGAGAGATTATTTAAGATTCTGATTAGAACATGGATTCATTTGAAGTATCAGTTTGTCATTTTCTCTCAGTTTTCTGCTGGTTGTGAGGAACACTGGTGGTGCAGTGAGAACATCAGCACGCTTTCAGTGGTTCTTCAGTTGTCTCTCTGGAGATCCTTTAATCTGATCCAAGAAAAACCCTTAAAAACCCTTAGAGCCCTGAATTTTCAAAGAACCACCGAAGAACCCCTTTTCCTAGTATGTAGTACCTAGTTCAAAGAAGAAAATAACGACCAATAATTTGAAGTTTGTTCCACACACTTACCCAGTTCATACAACCCCGATTCCAAAAAAGTTGGGACGCTGTGTAATATGTAAATAAATGTAAATAAAAAGAGAAAACAGAGAGACCGGTTGCCAGTTAACCTAATTAGTTGCAAAATGTTCCTCCAGCTGTTTCTTTTTACTAACACTTACTGTTCCAGTCTTTTGTTGCCCTGTCCCAACTTTTTTGAGAAGTGTTCCAGCCATCGAATTCAAAATGACCTTATTTTTTCCTTAAAACGGTACATTTTCCTCAGTTTAAACATTTGACATGTTTTCGACATTCTATTGTGAATAACATACGGGTTTATGCGATTTGCAAGTCATCGCGTTCTGTTTTTATTGACATTTTACACAGCGTCCCGACTTTTTGTGGAATTGGGTTTGTACATACACTCATTCTCCTTGGACCCCTTTCTGACAGGAAAACACAAAAGCTTTGTTTTAAGGTTCTACAGAGAACCTTTAAGGGTTCCGTCAGAATGTTCCAGCTGTGGGCAGTGCTCATTTCTGGCCCAGAAGATGCACGCCGAATTGAGATACTACAGATTAAAGTCCTAGAGAGATACGAATATAGATACTACAGGTTAAAGTCCTTCTAATGTATCTCTGAAGTGATATGATTATGACGGATCATTACAGGTGTGGAAACTTTATAAATAAAACCCCTTTAAATATTCAGAGTTACAGACCGCCCCTTTAATGATTACAACAAAGAGCGAGAGATTAACTTTTGTTGTACAAAAATATTCATAATGTGTATTTATGCAATGAAAGACGATAGCATGTGACTGTAACCACTGTGGTGCGTGTGTGTGTGTGTGTGGCAGGGTCTGTATTTTTAGAAGTCGAAGGTAAATAGTGAGGTTTCATACAGCACATGCACATGCACACACACGCACACACACACACACCACAGTTACTGCACTGATGCACACATGCACACACACACTCACACCTATGGTTTTCATTCAGACTGGGACAGATTTCGAACTTCTTTATGTTGAACTGAACCAGGGGTCAAGGGGTCAAGCTGGATGGTGTGTGAGTGTGTGTGGCCTCTCTGGCACGCTGACCTTATTCTTCCCCTTGGGTAAGTAATACAATCCAGAAGCACGCAGCAGGAAGTAGCGAGGTTTCCAGGATTTCTTGCCTTCCTCCTTCAGATGCAGCACTCCCTCCAGGTCAGGCACGATCACCGACGGCCCGCAGAAGTTCTCCTACACACCACCCAAAACACACACTCAGGCCTAACGATCGCTGCACCAGTGGTCTCGGAGTGACTTTAAATTTGGGTGCTTTATTATAAACCGGGTTGCGCTATTCAGCAATTTCAGTATTCAGTCGTATACAAGTATTTATTTATATTCATCATCCCACAGTGCTGCTGAATTCTCAGTTCTCACCGGGTCTTCGTGAGCAGTAAATCACACACGCACTGTATATCGATACGCTCGTTCTAATCGGTCATCGTTTCCATAGCGACTTACACAGCGACGCGTTTGGAAGGCGTTTTAGACGTCTTGTTTACGGGTCGCAGACAGGTTAAAATGGGTGTAAATCTTACGGTGATATGGGGACGTTTTCTGTTTAATGAAAACATATACGTAAGGAGTCTCCAGTGTCAGCGCTTTGTAACGGTCAGAGGTAAAGCTGTAAGTTTTCCGACGGAAGAGTTTGCGCTTTACGGATTCTCGGCAACGTGAAAAGCTGCGTTTTATTCCCCCCTTTAATAACTTCAACGGAGAGGAAGGCCCCACCCCCTGCCATTTATAAACGTAACTATAAATGGATAAAAAGTATCATGTGTCCTTCTTTTTTCCACAAATCGCTGTGGTGTAAGAGGAACTCCAGGGCTAACGGGAACTCCATGTCGCCACATGACGGATTATTTTCCTCTAAGCGCATGACGCGGTGTGTTTGTTTTATTTCTTACTTGTTGTTTAGGCTGTACATAAAGAAAAGCATCGTCCGTTCCTAAGTGTGACACGAATCCAAAAACTCACATACCTCCAGAAGGAGCTCTTTATCTTTATCTTTCATGTCTTTAAGCGACTTCTTATCCTTCTTCCACAGATAGAAGTTCTGTAAAGAAGACAGTTATTATTCAAGATTGTGTTTTATACAGTGTTACTGTGATCATTGGTAGTGTTACAGTGGAAGTCAGTACCGCTGTGATTCTTATCAGCTGTTTGGATGAAGAACGAAGGCCTGCTTGATGTTTTCTCGTTCCACTTTGGAACACTTGCACACACCAAGTCTTACCAAACAAGGGGATTAATGATGGAAGATGATGAAGCTCTGTTATGATAATCACCCCGGTATAATAATCACATCTGCCGCCTCATCAGTCAGACATATGGGCTGCAGCTTATATCCGAGGGACTCATAAATATTATATATATATATATATATATATATATATATATATATATATATATATATATATATATATATATATATATATATAAAAAGTGCACACATTGGCAGAATGTAATTGAAAGATAAGTGTAGAAAAATAGACGAGACGCCAAGGACAGTTCATCTCTGTTTGCTTCAGGCGTCAAGTCTCACCTTGTGGTGATGATGATGTTGTGAGATAAAGCAAAATAAGCATCACGTCAGCTCAAGAGAACGACAGTCACGGGGGAAAAAAAAAAACCCCGAAGAAGAGAGAATGAAAAACGTGGCGTGGGAAAGGTCTCAGATTCGAGGTCTGCTTTACAGATGACTTCCTGCTGTACAGCCAAAAACCTTCTCACGGAACTGAACAGATATGTGATTCTCCATCAGAGTGACTGCTTGGAGAACGTCGGCTCTTTGGAGAAACCGAAGCCTGAAAACATTCGTCAACAGCCTTGATGACAACAAAAACCACGGCTAAATAATAATAAATTTTACACAGTGAATAAAAACAGATGGAGCTGTTAGAACCGGTCGATTGGACAAGCTAGAACTGTTCGAATTGACTCGAATTCCTCAACTAAATTTAGAGTAAAAATGAACACTAATCAAATGACTAAGCTATGACATTTGATGCCTGGGTTAATACCACCTTTGGCTACAATTACAGCTTTGTACGTCTGAATCCTGATGTTTTTACCCATCGCTTTCCCCAGGCTGTCGTATGGATGGAGAGCGTTGGTGAACAGAACAGCGATTTTATTTTCCCTCGAAAGTCTTGCCATTCTCAATCAATTCTCACTCACACTTCAGTCTGGGCTCTGCCCCAGTCTCAAATCTCTGGCAACCCCACAACATGACTCTACCACCACCACGCTTCACTGTAGAGATGGTGCTCTCAGGTGGTCATCAGTATCCAGTTACTGCCAAGGCCAAACAAACAAACATTTTGTCAATTTTAGACTGTTTTGATTCATCAGATGTTTCTCCATGTCCCTGGAGTTGTCCCTTTATTTTATTTACTTGTATTTATTTGATTTCTATAAATAATATACAGGGTACCATCCATCCATCCATCCATCTTCTATACCGCTTTTCAGGGTCACGGGGAACCTGGAGCCTATCCCAGGGAGCACCATCATAAAGATCTTTATTCAATCGTATAATAGTTTTGATTAAATCTTAAAACTTTCCTTGTACAGCAGGATTGCCCTGTAGCAACTTCCCCAGTCCCTGCTCTTAACTCTATCACACAACATGATGCTATCAACACTGTGCTTTACAGTGAGGATGGTGCTCTCCAGGTGATAAGTAGTGATGGGTTTCTGCCCAACAAGTTCAATTTTGGTCTCTTTTTCCACGTTTGCTTTGTCTCCAATACAAAATGTAACATGGCTTTTATCTCGACTCTCAACAACTGCTTTCTTCTTGCCACGCTTCCATAAAGGGCAGCTTCATGGAGGTCCCGGGCTACGACTGTCCCGTGAACAGCTTTTCCAAATCTGAGCTGTGGATCTCTCCAGCTCTTCGAGAGTTACTCTTGGCCTCCGGGTTGTTTCTCTGACTAATTCCGTCCTTACTTTGCTATATTAATATTGCTTTCAATATTCTGGGCAATTCTGTGTAGATTTGAGACATATAATCCCAAATCAAACCCTACCAAATATGGAAAATACTTCTGCAAGGGACTGTATTGTTTATCTGTAAGCGTGCGATATACCGTATTTAAAATAACGTTAGGTAACGACCCGTCCAAGCCCAAAACTCGTAGTACACAAGCGCAAGGTGAAAGAGGGTTTTCATGAATAACAAGGAGATCCAGGGGTACTCACCTGTGGGTTTTTGAAAACTTCATACTTGTCCTTCCTCTCTTGGAAAACCACTTTGTTCTCGCTGTCTCGCGTCCACGCCGAGAGAGGTTCCACCAGGTTCTCGTGGTCTTCAAACCCACGCTCTGTGGAGGAGACTCTCAGGTCAGATCAGCATCGAGTACATTTAATCCTGCATTCCTTTCTACACAAGTCCTTAATATACAGAATAAGCTCATAAACAACTGCGGGCCAAAATGTATACATTTGAGGTGTATTTTAGGCGCGCTGACACTGGAGACTCCTTCCATAAACGCTAAATAAATGTCCCCTTAAGCAAAAACGTCATCATATCAATGAATATGTGTTTATTTGATGTGGATTGTCCACCGTACAAGTCTCCGTGTAAGTACTGTAGGAACGATAGCATGTTAATAATAATAATAATAATAATAATAATAATAAATCTGTGATATGCCTTGCAGTCAGAACCACTGTCAGAGCTGCTGTTATAGAAACTTAATCATGTGGTACACATTTGTGGTTCATTAAATCAATAATACACACACACACACACACGTTATACGGTAAGAGCCGTAACGTTCCACTCGATGCCCCCGTGAGGTTCCCAGTGACGAGTGTTTATATCTCACAACCCCAGTGATTTTTTCCAGCGCCCACCCAAGTACTGTAGCGCTGTGTTAAAGCCTCTACAACGTATTAACGTCTAGATAAAAGAGTTCACGCGCTGATGAAAACGGTTTTAATGGAGCCGGTGTGCTGGTGGCCTGAGGCGTTAAATACAGGGCATGGGTTCGAACAGGAAAACCGTTTTTTAACTGAACACAGTGAGGCTTTTCCTGTATTTTTAGCACAGGGGCTGTGTGTATGGCGCACACATGCGAACAAACAGACTTAAGACAAGAGGAAAGAACAGCACTGATGTCTTAGGGCTTAGCTACTTCCCCAAAAAACCTGCTACTCCAATATTTTCAGGCTCTTGCTCATCTGGTCGTAATTTAAGATGTATATGTCTTCACTTGCATGCGAGTCAGACTTCGACCTGTCAGTATGGTCGCTTTCTTCACCTAATAGAACGAACAACCAACATTTTATAACTGGAAGTGACCCTGGCTACGCAAACGACCGATCACAGACTGCGATGTAGCTCGTTAAAGAAAAGCAAAACGACAGGAGGAAGCTCGACCCGAGATACGAGTCGACCTTTTTCCGACATGATGACACGCACGAATAGAACCACAAAGATTCCATAGATAAAAACAGAGCGTTAGATCTAGGTGTAGCGTAACACGAATGGATCTGCATGTCAGTACAAGGTCCTCACAAGACAAATATACGGGACGTGTCTCTGTGCGTGCGTGTCTGTGTGTCTCACCTGTCTGCAGCTCCGGGTTGGTCTCACTCACGCACCAGTTCACGTTGCCGTCGCAGTGTGTCTTCTCGAACAGGTTGTCCAACACGTCCCTTACCGTCTGTCTCTCGTCTACCATCAGAGTCTTGGCGCTGCCGTCCGTCATCTGCACCTTTACTATCAGCTGTTCCACACACAACACCGCTCACGTAAACACCGACGCACTCTCTACGCCTCCACCAGTGTGTGACGAGACGCTCAGAGAAAACATCACCGATGTCCTGAACATCCTTCTATTCGATATAACTTTTACGCTACGATGTTTCCTAAGTTCATAAATCCTATGTTCACATGAAGCTGGAATATCCCTTCTGGTGTCAATCCATGCAAGAAGCTAATTATGTAAAGGAATAAAACAACTCCGTGTTGTGCCGTTATACAGTAGGAAAATACTCTACTGTTACCATCCCAGAGGTATTCATTTTCCTATAATAAAGTGCTTTATTTCTCTTATACAATAGCAATTCAGAACATTCTTTATAAATAAAAGAAACCATAATACTTTTATCTGATTAAAGTTACAGTTAATGTTGTGGATCATCTGTGAAACTATTTACTTCCTGTTATCTCTTATGTTATAGGAGCTATAAACTGTTGTTCCCTCACCAGCCTCTCTTTTTTTCTCTTGAAGTTAATAATAATAATAATAATAATAATAATAATAATAATAATAAAAACGCAGCTTGTCATTTTACAAAGAAACCACAAAGTGGAAACTCCATAGACTTAAAATTACAGCTTTTACCTCTGACACTGGAGACTCCTTACAGAAAACCTCACCATATCAGCGACTACACGTGCTTTTTGAATACTTGAATACGTGGAGCGTCTGATACGAGTACAAGTCCCTGTCTAAGACGTTACTATAGAAACGTTAACATGTATTAATATAAGTGTATTAATATAAACCTGTGATTTGCAGCTGCACGACTGTCGACAACAACACCTTCTGACATATCAGAGAACCGAGAATTCAACAGTGCACTGGTGTAATATCACACCATAACCCTGCAGAAGTGCTGATCTCTTCTGTCCTCACACACACACACACACACACACACACACACACACACACCTGTTCAGCTTCCACATCACACCTCGAAAGATGACAAAACCTACTGTCGTTGCTTAAGAGCGTGGCCTGTCCAGAATGTTTAAATTCCTATAGGACTCGCACGCTACGGACCATTTGGAAACGCCAATCAGCCTACAACGCATGTCTTTAGACTGGGGGAGCCATGAAGCAGACCAGTCCAGAAACGCAACACAAAATCAATAGCTATAAACAGGCAAGTGATCAGCAGAGAGATCTAACTTAGCTAGACAGAGCTCAGTAAACACACAGACAGGGTCAATACTGGGAACGTGCATACACAAACAAACGGCTCAGAAGTGAACCGCTAGGAGCGAGACTTCACTAAGATTTACTGGAAGGCTGGGTTATTTATTGGGAGAGAGCTGATTTGGAGCAGGTGGTAGTGATTAGAAGTCCGAGGGAAACTAGAACGAGGATTTGTAGTTCCTTTTGGCTGAGGATTCTGGGAAATAGAGTTTGTGCTGTGAGTAATGTTTAACAGTGACTATATAATTACACTACTAATGGTCTTGGTGTATATGTCGTTTATAAAACATGAAAAAAAGCAACTGTTTCGCCTAGCATGGTCTGCGGAGCACTAGGTCATCTTCTCCGTCTTGTACACTCGATTGAATCGATAGGCAAAAATACAAACCGCTGGGTGAATTCAGCGCAAGTACATTAATTTAGCACGTCCGTAACGATTTCATTGCAGCTCAGAAGACAGAAACTGCGATCGCGAGCACCAATTCATTCCATCGAAGGGCGGGTATTAAATTTGCGAACGCTCAAATCCACTGTCTAACAGTCCGTACAGGATTCCGCAGAGTTGTGCTTTTATTTGCGGAAAGCTACTCGAATCGGCGAAATCGCGATCGTAGGAAATTGTACGAAACATCGCAGAGATGAACGAGGCCTTTTAGCTGTACTCGTGTTCGACGCACGTGAAACGAAGAGGGCTTTGACTGTACGCGCGTCGCGATGACGTCACACGACACGTCTCGGACCGGATCTGCGGTAGTTTCGAAAAATCGCACGGAGTACATGTACAGTGAATGTAGCAGGGTTTACTTTCACACCTCTGAGATGTCAAACATATAAGACATTATTCCGTATATCCTTGTGCTAAAAGACAAATTCCTGTTATTTGGCGAATAAAGTGATTCCGATTTGAACTTGTGACGGTTACGGAGAACAATTAGCCCATGCATGTGTATTTATTGATTTTTCATATTGTTTTCTCCGTCTTCTTCTCACGTGACATCAATTACACAATTCTCATGCAATGGTAAAAATTTACGCACAATTTAGCCTCGTTCTTGGGGATCTCGGGGTAAATTGGGGACACTCTTGATGTCATCGCCCAAGACGATAAGCAAACTAATCTAACTTAACAATTTTCTCCTCATATATTTAACTAAAAATAGCTCTGCTCCATTTTTTTTCCCCCCCTACAAGTTCAGGATCGTGGTGGGAGTCTGGAACATGTTGGAACAATATGGGTCAACGTAAACACGAAGCAAAAGTTCATCCGAATGGTAAAGGTCTGATAAAGGTCAGAGATCAGTAGCGGTGTGCTTGAGGGAATAAGAAAAGCAGAATGCTTTAATGTTTAAGAGCCCAAATTGTTTTTATCTTGAGAAGTGATACCACACACTCGCACACAATACCTGAATTATTCTCTCTGAGCAGAAAATATCGTTTATGCAGCTGCTCTACATTTGAGAAGAAACACCTGGAGGAAGATAAGAGCCGTGCCGGTGCTCTCCTGATTCGTACTTTCAGAAAAGGTTTTTGTTTCAGATCACCTTTCAGAAGAGACAAGCCACAGAGAGAAACACTACAAACCACCACCATTTGCATCTACTCTTAGCCAAGGCATGTGTTTCTCTGGTGTTTCCTGTGATATCAGCCATTTCCTGAGTAGAGATCAGCACTCATTTCTACTCTTATAAAATGAACTACGGACGATTAACATCAGTCTGGGTTTAAATACCTAGAAGAGACGGGAAAGAGACGAGAGCAGGAGAGAGGGTGTGTGTATGGGCTTGTAGAGTAGAAACCGGTAGAGTTGAATATGGACATACCAAATAAAATGAGTGAAATATTTACATCACCAAATAAAACACGAATCAGTCTGGAATGTTTAGACCGTAATAAAGATTTAGGTTATTAACTGAAAGACATAAAATGACTAGGTATGTAAAAACTACAACAACAACTACAACTAGTACTACTACTACTACTACTACTAGTAATAATAATAATAATAATAATAATAATAATAATACTTTTCACATTGAGTCCAAATCCCAAAGTGTAAAATAATTAGACAAGGAACAAACCAATCCACAGTTCACTAGAAAGTAAGGGGACGTAAAGACCTGTTAGCGTGATATTAGGTCGTTTCCTAACTCTTCAGCAGCTAAAGATTCTGATTCTGATGTGCTGCTCACCTTCTTCACTTTGGCTTCTTTCAGCTTTTCCAGGGCGAGTTTAATTTTGTCTGCTTTCATCTGTTCTTCTATTTCCTCCTAAAGAAAAACAAAACAAAACAAAACAAAGATCAGAGTCACGCCACAGATACGACATAAACAGACCTGCTAACCCTGGGACTACGCCGCTATGAGTCATCCGTCAGAAATACACAAAACCTGTCTCGTCCCCCGTGATAAAAACAAGAGATGACAAAATTGACATAGGAATCTGGAGTTTTGCACTCGCTGATGTTAACTGACCCTCTGGAAGCCCCGCCCCCTTCTGCCCAGCTCATATTAATAATCTCGTGTCTCGTCTCGATGTTGTTATTTCTGAGATACAGCCTCGATTTCTGTCATGATAACTGGAGAATGTTTTTATTTCGGTAATGTGTAATAAAATGTAGGAAAGTGTTTGGCTTAGCTAACGGCATGGTACTTAGCTAACGCCATTGCACTTATCTAACGTCATTATATTTAGCTAATGTCACTGTACTTAGCTAACGCCATGGTACTTAGCTAACGTCATGGTACTTAGCTAACGTCATTGTACTTGGCTAACGTCATTGTACTTAGCTAACGCCATGGTACTTAGCTAACGCCATTGAACTTAGCTAACACCATGGTACTTAGCTAACGTCATGGTACTTAGCTAACGCCATTGTACTTAGCTAACGCCATGGTACTTAGCTAACACCATGGTACTTAGCTAACACCATTGTACTTAGCTAACGCCATTGTATTTAGCTAACGCCATGGTACTTAGCTAACACCATTGTATTTAGCTAACGTCATTGTACTTAGCTAACGCCATTGTACTTAGCTAACGCCATTGAACTTAGCTAACACCATGGTACTTAGCTAACGTCATGGTACTTAGCTAACGCCATTGTACTTAGCTAACGCCATGGTACTTAGCTAACACCATGGTACTTAGCTAACACCATTGTACTTAGCTAACGCCATTGTATTTAGCTAACGCCATGGTACTTAGCTAACACCATTGTATTTAGCTAACGTCATTGTACTTAGCTAACGCCATTGTACTTAGCTAACGCCATGGTACTTAGCTAACGCCATGGTACTTAGCTAACGTCATTGTACTTAGCTAACACCATTGTATTTAGCTAACGTCATTGTACTTACCTAACGTCATTATATTTAGCTAATGTCACTGTACTTAGCTAACGCCATGGTACTTAGCTAACGTCATGGTACTTAGCTAACGTCATTGTACTTGGCTAACGTCATTGTACTTAGCTAACGCCATGGTACTTAGCTAACGCCATTGAACTTAGCTAACACCATGGTACTTAGCTAACGTCATGGTACTTAGCTAACGCCATTGTACTTAGCTAACGCCATGGTACTTAGCTAACACCATGGTACTTAGCTAACACCATTGTACTTAGCTAACGCCATTGTATTTAGCTAACGCCATGGTACTTAGCTAACACCATTGTATTTAGCTAACGTCATTGTACTTAGCTAACGCCATTGTACTTAGCTAACGCCATGGTACTTAGCTAACGCCATGGTACTTAGCTAACGTCATTGTACTTAGCTAACACCATTGTATTTAGCTAACGTCATTGTACTTACCTAACGTCATTGTACTTAGCTAACGCCATTGTACTTAGCTAACGTCATTGTACTTAGCTAACACCATTGTATTTAGCTAACGTCATTGTACTTACCTAACGTCATTGTACTTAGCTAACGCCATTGTACTTAGCTAACGTCATTGTACTTAGCTAACACCATTGTATTTAGCTAACGTCTTTGTACTTACCTAACGTCATTGTACTTAGCTAACGCCATTGTACTTAGCTAACGCCATTGTACTTAGCTAACACCATTGTATTTAGCTAACGTCATTGTACTTAGCTAACGCCATTGTACTTAGCTAACGGCATTGTATTTAGCTAACGTCATTGTACTTAGCTAACGCCATTGTACTTAGCTAATGCCATTGTACTTAGCTAACACCATTGTACTTAGCTAACACCATTGTATTTAGCTAACGCCATTGTACTTAGTCTTGTCTAAATAAGATGTAGGTACATACACAAGAACCTCCAAAACCTAGAACAGTTTTCTCTCTCAAATTCCTATAAAGTTCTAAAGCAACTGTAATATTTATTAACAATTATAAAAAATACTGTAAGTGTGCACGCTTGTGCAAACAGGTTATTTTTAAGAACAAGTTTTTATATTTATTTTTTTTTTCACCTTAAACATTTTTTTGCTTGTTTCGCATTTAGATTTTGCTTTTCATTACGCTGGTCATTATTTTGGTTTCATTTTCTACATCACAAAAACCTGCAATGTCAGCGGGGGTGTGTAGACTTTTCCTTATATCCACTGTAGTAGTCTTTACTTTTTTTTGGTTTTTTTTTTTTTTTAGTTTTTTTTTTGTGTTTGCTTTTAAACACAATTCATTTATTTATTTTTAATTTTTAAAAATATTTTTAATTTGTATGCGATTTCTACTCACGCGTTAATTTTTCACAAGTAGGACACATGGTTAAATTTTTCAGGTGTAATTTACTCCCATGAATCATTCTTTTCCCCGTGGGATCACATATTGTTCACCAGTTTATTTGAGATCAAACATCCAGGGCATGACATGTTAAAATACACCTTTGCATGTGATCACATTTTAATGTAATAACACATGAAGTGTATGTGATTATTCCGTTAATGTTAAATATAGACTTTCGAGCCACCGAGATGAGCTCATGTCTTGTCCTGTGTGTGTTAAAGATAACTGTGATCAGCTCTGGCCTGTGTGAAGGAGATGCTATCTCATGACAGCGTGTCAGTATGTGTGTGTGACTCAGATTTACCATAGAAAGGTTAGAGTTCGAAGGAGGAGGAGGTGGTAATGAAGTGTTGCTGGTGGTAGACGTCAAACCAGAGGTGTTACTGGGCAAACGGGTCAGTTCAGCTTTAGACTGGGAGGGTGGGGGGGCTGCGGGGGTAAAATGAGCTGTTGGGACAGGTAGAGATGGGTGGTGCTCGGGATCCTTTACAACCACCCTCTCAGAAGCAAACTTTTCCTCCGTGGCGTTCAGGTCGGCCACCAGATCAGCCATCAGAGCATCCAGATCATTATCCTCCAGTTCATTTAGAGATGCTGCGATGTTAGAGAGAGACTTTCATGAATAATGTAACGAAAACATTTCAAAGGCTTATCAAAATCCTCGTCAAGGCTGGTTGGTATAAATGACGGAGCAGTCATGATCTTTCCCGCTCTTTCGACGATGTCGAAATCAGATTGGTGTACTTCCTGTACACGTCAAGTATTGACGCAACGTGAAACACCTCTGACACTTAATCTCCATTTGACTCATTTTTATAAAGATAAACACATCATATGCGTCTTCATGATCGCAAAGAAGCTTTTTAAATACTATAGCAATTTTGGGGTGATATCAGAAGAAAAACTAAACACGTGTTGACCAATCAGAGCAAAGCCTCCATTATTCAAATAAGCTTCTTATAAATAAATAAATATTACTAGTTAAATGTGTGAAAAAGCAGACAATTTAAAGGACTGTAATTTTTTTTTAGTGGTTACAGCACAGTAAAATTCTTTTCTTCGCATACCCCAGCATGGCAGCAAGTTGGGGTCAGAGTGCAGGGTCAGTCATGATACAGCGCCCCCTGGAGCAGAGAGGGTTAAGGGTCTTGCTCAAGGGCCCAACAGTGGCAGCTTGGCAGTGCTGGGGCTTGAACCCCTGCCCTTCCGATCCGTACCCCAGAGCCTTAACCACCAAGCCACCACTGCCCTAATTGAACTCTAATATCTAATATAATTTAATTCATTATAACTTTAACATAATAGCTTATAGCTTATTAGTTTATTACAGAATCGATTCTTTCTTTTTTGATCCAGGAATTTCTGATCCCGATATCGGCCCAATATCTGATACCGGATATCAGATATCTAGCCCGCTTTATTAAGCTTAGTTTGTGCAAAGTCGCTCCTGCATCTGTTCAATAAACTTTTAATTCTGCTGCAGTGCAGCATCGCATCACATTTAATCATTTTTAAGGCTTCAGAGCGACGCAACAGTTAAATGATCGGGAGATTGTGAGGTCAAATCCTGAACTAGCTACAGCCGTTGGTCGCTGAGAGGCCGAGAAAGCAAAACTGCTGCTACTATCCCACCTGTCAATCACAGTGAGGCTAGCAAATCGTGTGTGTCTGTGAGCTCAAATATGCGGCAGCGGGCGGATAGTACTTTCCTCCGAGAGTGTTACTGTAACGCAGCAGTTTGAAAAGATGTAGTTAGCTGGGATCACTTGTCTTGAAGGAAGCCTGCATTAGCCTTCACTTTCCCCAGGTGGTATGATAGAGTAGAGCTTTCTGGTAGGTGGAAAATTGGCCAAGACGTAATTGGGAGAATGGGTACAAATCCAAAAATAAAAGAGCACCGAACACAATATTTGTATAAAGTCAAGATCAACCCTGGATATTAATGTAAGTTACATACCGTAAGCACTCATTTGTTCGGTCTGTCAAGTACTCAAGCTGTAAAAATGACCAAAATACACACTTCTATGTTCTATCGGCAGGTAGGAACTTTAGAGTGTCTTTCTGTAGACCTGCCAGTCATTTTGTGACTATCTCCAGGGTTTGGTCATGCAAAAAAGGGTATACAGGCCACATACAGCTCTTTAAAGTGAACAGAAAACACATTAAAACCACATTAAAAACTAGTCTTTCTTTCTTTTTTTCTGTCCGTCTGTCTTTCCCAGCTAAACACCCATGTGTTTTGATGCTAATCTGATTTTAACTGCTGTCTGCACAGTAGCCAGACATTCTCCATACGTCTCTTTGCCTGCACTCTATTTTAATTTACTGCAATTTTACAGCTAATTAACACCATGTTTTCCCAGCAAAGTTATAAACCTGAGGTACAGACACTCCCAGAGTAAGGAGAGTAAATACAGTATGTGTAAGGGAAAGAACAACGTTGCTTTACTCTAGACCAGAGTCACATGTCTTTTATTACCATTGAGATCTGTGAAGCCGATGGAGAAGTTGATTTCCTGGCTGGACTCGGAGGCGGGCTGATGATCTGGAACTTCAGCCGCCAGACTCTGAGGGAAAACAAATAAAATAAGGAACACGTTACCACAAACGTCTCTTATAAAGATATTTGTCTTCACGTTATTACTTTCAGCAGAGGAAGTTTTACTTCTGTATATGTAAAAGGTAGTTGTCGAGATTTTCCAACAGATGCAAGAGTGTGAACTGATGTATGTTTGGGCATTTAAAAAAAAAAGAAAAGAAAGAAGACATAATGAGGCCTGGATTCGGTTATGTATCACAGTTTGGTCAAACATGAGTGAAGGAGTGACTCTTCTTCCTATTTGACATCACTTCTGCTTTGTAGCAGACAAACATTTCTGAGTGCTGCATATAAATAGTTTTTTAATGACCTATAAACTCAGTACAAAGTGCACATGAAATGTGAAACATGCCAAAGGCTTAAAGGGCACCTATTATGGTTTTGAAACGTGTCTAATTTTGTTTTAAAGGACTCATACGATAGATTTACATGCATCCAAGATCAAAAAACACTTTAACGTGCTGATAATTTGAATTGCAGCGTTAACTTTTTTCCCCCCAGTGTCAAAAACGACTCGTTAAATGATCCGTTCTAAAGGATTCGTTCTAAACTCCTCCTCTCAGAGAGCATACTCTGCTCTGATTGGTCAGACGTCCCAGTCTGTCGTGATCGGTCTACCGCTGTCAGCGAGCAGCCGATGAAGACCAGAGGCGAGGCTTTGTGTTACAAACCTACGTAGGTTAGTACAGGAAGTAAAGTCTGGAATCACTAGCGACTCGTTTCAGCTGTTCAGAATCGATTCCTTCTTTTGGGAGTCGATAACTCCGTTTGTCGTGCGCTTTGATTTTTGAAACTTTGCAGACTTTTTTTACTTTCACAAACAGCTACATATATAACACTACATGTAAGGTAATATTTGGAAAAACCATAATAGGTACACTTTAAAGAAAACCACGTGTTATTTTGAATATGAAGGTTTATTACGGTTGGACTGTTACTGTTATACAGCTTTATCTTTGGTACATTTTTGGAGATAAATAAAAGAAAAAAAGGCATGTCCGATTGTGAGGAGAACTCTGTTTCTTTTCAGTGCATCAGATTATTTGGCTAGCTCACCAATAACCCACCACTAAGTGTCGACTCCTATTGGCTCCAAAATGACTCGTCGCCATTTTTCCCTAAACTGGACAGAGCTTGTGATATTTTTCTTTTCTTTTTCTTATTGATGAAAGATCATAATTTGATGATTGTTGTAATTTAAATTTGACTTTCAAGTCAATATGTACTTTATTTTCAAGCATACAGTACTAATAGTGCTTTCAATAAACTTAAAAACATTCAATATGTTTAGTTGTAAGTGTACTTCTTGTCATTTTGGTTTAAAAACAAGACAATGTTAATTTAAAATATTAGGCTTTAGCAGATTTCAGACAATGACACAATTAAGTGTTGAGATAGATATGATTAGTTTAGCACATGGCATAGCTATCCAGGCAAAAACCCATTTGCGCTTGCATTTACCCCTTCATTAGCACTGGAGCTTTGGAAATAAAACCATTTAGAGCTCTTTCTCTTCTATTTAAGTCCTGATATCTACTAAAGTCATGAGATCTCTCTATTGAGTTTTTATAACAGTTTAAAAACCCGTGGCTTTCAGTGTGTAATATCACATTCTCTGGATCCTGTGCTCATTCTTCACTCTGTGTGGTGGTCGCTCATGAACTCTGTAGACTGTAGGGTTCACAAAACTGTCAAATCCACTAACGATTCAATCTCTGGGTCGGATATTTAGCCAACTGTTACACATCAGCCAACAGACCCCAGAAAACCTGAGTTACTGAGCATATACGACAGTTATGGGTGTGTCAGCCTGGGAAATCCCTTCACACGGTGAAATTGTGAAGACACAGCGCCTACGTCTACATTTCTAAAGAATGAAATCTAATGAAATCTAAAGAATTGTAAGTTTACGATATGAAATGACATGACATGAGTCAGTCTCAGCGTTTAAGGCCAGGCTGAAAACATATTTGTTTACTCAAGCTTACCATGAATAAACTTTCTTTTACACAAAGCACACAATCTTATCCATTATGGGATAGTAAGAATACGTAACAATCTCTCCCTCTCTTTACTTCCCTCTCCCTCTCTCCTTCTGTCGTGTCACACATGATTTTATGGAGATGCCAGAGATCCCGACCCTTTCTGCTCTCCGGACCGGCCTGATCCATCCTGATGCCCTAACTCTGGATGGAGTTCTCATCAACTGTAGGCTACAGCCTGGAGATCGCTGAGGATGGTACCACTTGACGTACCATGGAAATGCTTTTGGACCTCAATTCCACATGGACATTCTCGCTGTGGTTGCTGGGACTACGGTTGCTGCGATTGCAATTACCACATGCAGATATGCACTCAGGTCTCCTTTAGTGAACAGAGGACTAGTTCAACAAACAGACTTCATATAAAAACCATAATGAACTTTCTTTTACTTTCACACTATGCGTTTTTACCCAGATGAGGACGGGTTCCCTTCTGAGTCTGGTTCCTCTCAAGGTTTCATAGCACGCTAGCCAACTCTCTTTGAACTGGTAAAAGACATCTTAAATACAGGTACAGTGTCCTCGACACTTATACACCAGTTAAAATGTTAATTTAGCTACGTATATTGAATCAACGAATGGTATTTTTTGTTGTTGTTGTTGTAAACAGCTCAATAATTTATGATCCAATTTTGCTATCACATAACGTTTTATTATTAAAGGGAACCCCGACTATGAATACTTACATAGCATATTAGATTAACGCTTACAACCGCTATATATATATATTTGATATACAAAACACTCTAGATGTCACAAAACCCTTTCGCTCGTAGGCCACCATTGCTGTGTACGTTGCAATGCATTCTGGGTAGTGACGTCAAATGTTTTGCGAATGGTATTGATTCTCCAGCGATCCTACAGTGATATAAACATGTCTTCCGTTCAGCATTTTGAATTTGAACCCGAACGTAACATAAGCGAGGAGGCTAACATGGAAAACATTTCTCAACATGTACAATGAAATGAAGACGATCTGAGAGGTGAGGAGGCGAGAGTGGGGCAAAAGCCATGGTGTCTGTGTAGCAACTGCATGTCTGTGCCAACCGAGAGCGAGAGTGTTTGTTGTAAAGAGCTCTGGAAAGAGTGCTGTAAAGACCTTCTGTCAGCAACTGTTCAAGGTAAGTATATAGACTAAAATATCATTTTATGATAAAACACATTCTAATATCAATCATTTTAGAGATTATCAGCCATCTCACCGTCGTTTACTTTATCCTGTTAAAATTCTGCCGGCCCGCCGGTGCATCGTCGCCATGTTATGAGCAAATCTATACGATGTCCACAGAGATATATCTTTGGAAAGCTAAGATTCTTGTGATTCCGTTGATATAAACCGGTTCAAGATACATTCACAACAGCAGCTACAATCGACGTCTCTGTCAGACCACCAACATACAAACAAACACTTACGAAACGGAGGTATCTCACTTCATATGAAACCTCGTGGTAATCCACAGTCTTGTCACACTGGCAAAGGTCCAAACAATCCAATTATGTACATATATTTAGTCCAGCTTTCAAAAGAGACCAAAACCATGCATGTGCTCCAAATGGTTCAAGAACAGCTTTCATTTTACTTTGGGTCTGCCTTGGATAGGCGTTTTAGGCGAATTTTACAGGAGCTTTACGTTATGAGAATATACAGGATAAGTCTTCGTAGTCGGGGTTCCTTTTAATATTTATTAAATTATTTTTTGCAGTTCTTTTTCATCATTGCTTCAATTGACCCATATTGTATATGTATACACCTCTTTTTCTGTTTTTAAAAAAATATATATTATAATTTTTTTTTTACATTGTTTAGATCAGTGAATTGTAACTAATCACAATGCCTTCTGGGTAAGTTCTGCTCCAGATGTTCACATCTAACAACTTTCACTTCTGATGATAAAGTGTCAAAGCAGATGGCAATGGAAAATCATCCAACAGGACACGGAGACGATAATTCGAGGATGAAGATGCACGACAAGCACAATTCCATATGTGGGTGTGTATTAGCTCACTTTCAGGTGCAAGTAGAATCGTGACTTGTGCGTAATGCTAAAAACACGACAGTGCTCTGGGAACGCGAGGTCTTTATGAAGCAAAGAATAAAGAAATGGTGAAGAAAACACGTCTTACCTGCGTGAGGAGATCCATCTCCTGCAGCATGTCCGTGAACATGGCGTCGATGTCGTCCATCTGGGAGAGAAAAGAAACCACAAACTGTGATGTTTTATCCATCAACAACATCTGGAGCAAAGACTAACTCAAAACTAAAGGCGAGAGAGTCGGATTATGAGCGTTATCCAAAGAAAGAAAAAATGACAAAATTATGTCATACCAATGCCAATAAATACTGATTTAAGTAAAAAAAAAAACAACAACAAACATAAACATAAACAGAAAACAAACGTACTTCTAATCACATCACAACCTCATATATTAACAGAAATCTCGAATACAGTTGAATGTATTGAATATTTCTCTTTATAAGATTATATTAATACAAGCATAAGGTTTTATTTTTAATAGGCTAATAATGGAATATTAATTGATGATTTTGTGTAATTCAAGTCATTTTTTTGCAGTGTTGGTCTCTGTGATGGACTGAACATGGACCGTGTGGATTATTTGGCTCATTAGGTTGTTTGTTTTTTAAAGTTACTGATCCATTAATGTTGAACATTCATGATAATGAACGTGTTAAACGTTAGTTAAGGAAACCTTAATGCAATGTTCTCGTAACTATAGTTTAACCCTGTGCAGTTTTATATCTGTTATTCATTAGTTTGTATAACATTCTCCGGTTCTCCAGATTTAAGTGCCTGTCAGATATCTGTGCTTCAAAGCAGAACAGAGCAGTTTCCATACAAGCGCATTCTCTATACTAGATACATACTAAATGTGGAGCCTAGAGCTAGAAATTGCACAACAACTGATGTGACGATAATGGCTTGGTTTGCATAACTCTTCCAGGCATGTATTCTTTGTCAGGGCTTGCAGTGTGTTGCAGAAACATCCGAAGGCTCAAAAATTGGAAAGAACCGAATACGAGCTTTAGAAGAAATTAGAAAGAATTAACACGGATAAGTTGATATTTTTAAAGAAATAGATTCCTCCTTCCGCTTTCCTTTAGTATTTTATACTGCGGCAAGCAGAAAAACAAGGGCAAAACCAGGTGGTCAAGCTGAAATCTATTATTAACGGTTTGCATTTCCTCCTGAGTGATGACACACGTCCTGTCTGTCTTCCTGAAGAAAGAATCCTGGGGCTAATCAGCGCTACTGGCATTTTCTTGAGAGCTTTTAGACACAAGTCAGCTGGAGATACATTACAGTGAGTTTTATACATAACCGCTGCCAGATAGAGTTTTATTTATGCAGTCCTCTACACTCCAGTCATCACAGATAGATAAGTATAATGGGGTGGAAAGTATGGGAGGGTGCAACATGAAGAGTGAAAACTTATACTCAGCGGATTCTTACCTTACAGCCAAGTCTAACGTCTAATATCCGATCGTGAAGACGAACGGATTTTGCTCTAATCTAGTTCAGAGACGAGTTTTGTCTCTGTATGATTAACTCTGTACACTGATCTAAGGGAACACGATACAACAGTCATATGTTTTAGCTTCAAGTGAAGATCAACATAACTCTAAGTCAATTTTCAGGCAAAAACAATCCTAATTGCATTTGAGATTTATATACTATTATGAAAATATATATATATGGATACGTTATATGGAATAAACAGATAATGGGTTCTATAAAGATACACAGAGGGGATGCACTTTCCGCCAAATTTTTGGACAGAATGGCCCAAAATACAAATAAATCTGCTTTTAGACTATTTACCAAAAGCTGCCGCTCCATGTATTTATCTCAGCTGGAGTCTGGGGTCAAATATTAACTCATACCTTCATTGCACATGAATTGTAAATGAATGTACTCCATCAGGATTAACAGAAAAGCTTCCTGGAAAATCATACGAGCATCGTAAGGACGTTCTGCTTAAAGGAGACACCGTAAGGGCGTCTCAGCTTTATGGTACATTCTGACAACTTTTCTGGAACGTAACAAACCCAAAACTGTCAAATTTGAATCTGATCAAATATTATTAGTTGGCTCTTGTGGTTTACTGTAAACAAAAGATAGATAGATGGAAAGCTTTTCCAGAAAGTTCCACAGGACGTCTAAAGTAACGTAGCTGAGGTTGAGGAACTATAGTAGTTCAAAAGGAGAATCAAGTTATATTCTGCAAATTGATATTTGTTTTAAGAGTTTGTCAATAAAAATAATAATAAAAAAAAGACTTCTTATTCCAGCAGATTTCCCCACCAGTGAAAAAAATAAAAATAAATAAATCTAGGCCACGCCCACATCTCGTTCAAATCCGTATACAGCTACAGACACAGATATAGATAGATAGATAGATAGATAGGTAGATAGATAGAGAGATAGATAGATATTTGCTAGATATATTATAGATATAGATAGATAGATACATTTAAGTAAGGAATAACAAATGACAGGCGGTGCAGTTATACGCAAAAAAAAATCCACACTCCCTCTAATAATCTGTTTATTATTAGTATTCGATTATTCAGAGTCTCCGCTGTACGAGTCCCTACGTATGAGCAGTTACTATAGAAACGATAACATATCAGAACGAGCGCATTAATACTCTATAAACCTGTCATTCATGTTACGGTCGGAACCACCGTCTGAGCTGTGCTGTTATACACTAATAGTGCACACCTTCTGACCAATCAGATTTGAGAGATCAACCACGCTGTAGTATAATGCGAGATAAATGTATGTGATGTATGTTGATATGGAGTTTTCTACGAGGACATTTTTTTTAAATGCTTTACTAAATGAAAAATTGTAATAGTTGGCAAATTGCCGCGCTATAAGAGGAATAAAACATTCAGTCGTGTTATGAGAAAATAATCAGTGTTGTGGTGGTAACAGTAACTCCGCCTTATCCTGGGTTATTCCTTACTCCACTTATAAATGTGCAAAGGTCTACGGTATATTTTTGTCTTGCCTTTCAATATTGTTTGCTCACATAGCAACTCTACACAGTGACGAGCTGAAATTAGGTCAGTCATTGCATGAGGCGCACATTTGCTCATCAGGTCTAAAAGCCTGTGCAGCAGAATGTATGAAGGGAAGGTGCTACACTAACACAATTCAGTGACTCATGGTACTGTAGAATTGATTGGTCTGCACACCAGGTCCTCTCACAAGAGGAAATAAAGTGTCAGTGATGGCCCACTTCCTGTTTAACCCACCATAGCCATGCCTTTGTTGATTATTTCCTTGCTTCCACAATGCTTCGGTTGTCTATTAAATCTGAACTTCCCTATATCAAATCTCATCTGGAAATGTAAAAACCACCGCCACATCACATCTCAGAGGAATCTGTATCTTCTCAAAAACCAGAAAATCGACCAATCAACCAAACAAATTAGCTTTATGGGTTTTTTTTTTCCAATACAGAAAAGAATGATCCAATTCTTACATTAAACAAGGAGGACATGGGGAAAATAGTTAAAAGATGTGGGAAAGACGCCATCGTTGGACCTGTATACGGATGTCATAGTTGCTGATGGTATGACATCAACTGATATGGCTGCCAGTCAGTGTAGAGACATACTCGGCCATGAGCATCTACAGGTTTTAGCTTCTTCTCACGATCTGAGAAGAAAAGTACAAGTTGATAGCAATCTGCAAGAAATATTAGCAGTTAGGATTTCGATCATCGGAGCCCATAATATCATACTGTATATCCTCATTCATCGACGCGGACGCTGCTGTTTCTCGCAGGTTGCCTTCCACTTGTTCTTTTCTTCTGGTCAAAACCAAAGGACTGTCAAATATATACACCTAAAATTTTGTATATATTCTAAAACATCGTATTCAGAGTCTAGTTTGTGTGTTAAAATAGATGTTTGTTTTTTTCTTCTTAAATGCGTTGCCAAGGTCATTTTTCCACTCTTTGCTTTCCATGCTTTGTTTCGGATGATACGTGGATGATACGTGGATTAAAAACACAACAGCAAATCAGAAAGCACAATAATAGTTTAGAAAACAAAACAGCTGGACATCACATGCTAGTTGCTGATTGGCCACAGCGCATGTGGGCGGCTGTGACTCAGGTGGTAGAGCGCGTTGGCGGTTCGATTCCCGGCCCACGTGACTCCGTATACCGAAGTGTCCTAAATTATCTTCTTAAATCTAGTGATGCTTTTAATCATGCTTGAGTTTATCAGGGGCATTCATACGATGATATCTTAGACGCTGTTAACTTTTCATGGCATTAATAGGGGTATATATGCTGAAAACATGCCTAAAGAAAGCTGAAGAACTAAACCTACTCGCTATAATAACACAAGTAACTTCACGTTAAATCATCGTCGTTCGACCAACTAGATTACAGACTGATGTGATTCTTTTTCCTTGTGGTAGTCATGTGATAAGTTGTGTCCAATCAGCAATAAGGATGCGATGTTCAGTAAGGTTAACATAAGGTGTTAACATTGATGCGTTCCTGAACTTGCTGATGTGTTTTTGGCTTAACTGCTGTGTTTTCAGGTGTGCGGTTATGCTTTTGGTTTTGTTGTGGTGTTTTCTGATTTGCTGTTGCGTTTTTGGTTTCTTAATGCGATTTGCACTTAGTATTTCAACGTCAGAACGTTACTCTTACACAGTCTACACAAAACCGTGTCGATCTATCCTTCTTTCTCTCGTTTTTGAAACTGACGTGAGACTGTTCTCAAACAGAGTGTGTTTGTATCAGCAGCACCTGTGTGTGCTATATTGTAACATAATTCTCTAGATTAAGCACTAGGGTGGAGCGTTAGTGGGTCTGACTAGAGGAAGTGGTTAGAGTGACTTCCTCTAACTCGATTTTGAAAGCATCAGTAAAGTTTCCAACAGGAAGCAGGCAGAAAATACTAAGTACTTCTGACATGTTGTATAAGCATATGAAATTTTAAAAAATCCTCTCTGAATAACTCAGTGCTCTCAGTTCTTCTTCAACACATCAAATGTACGCTGTTAATTGCTACGTATTCCAGTTTCATCACTTCAACACTGCATGTGCAGTTTGGTATTTGTGTTGCATAAGAGGTGGTTGAGTTTAATTTGATAAGCAGAACAAAGCTTTCTGTGTGAAGCTGGTTTTAGACTGTATGGTTACACTGGCCTGTTACGCCCTATGTTCTGTTTTCGACTTAGGAACCCTTTAGGAACTCTTTATACAATGGAAAACCTTTGTTGTAGGGTTCTTTTTTGTTGGGGGAACTCTTACAGGGTCTATGTAGAACCCTACAAAGAATGGTTAATTAGAGAGCTAGAACCATTCACCACCCAAAGAACCCTCAAACAACTACTTTTATAAAATGGAAACTTTTTGTTAGAGGTTTGTTTTTGAACCCTTAAGCCCTGTTTACACTAGTGCATTTCCGTTTTAAAACTAAAACGGATCTCGTCCACACTGGCGTTTCCGCTGTGTTTCAGGAACGATCTCCGTCCACACTACACGATCGAATATATATGTCACATGACCATTAATGCACACTGGGGAAACACATACAAGCGTAAACAGGAAGTTGTTTGCTAGTCATCAGCAGGCACAACAAACCAGCGTTGCATGTAGGGCTTACGCCGCTCGAAATGAGATTTGTTGGCGATCGCTCTAATCGTCGCTCGCCTCTTGCGCATGTAGGCAGCTGCAGTATTATAAAATAACAGAATTGAACTGCACACTGGCTGATAAGAATGACGACAAAGCCAGCAAAGCGTGCGGTGCAGTCTCCGTGTTGTTGTGTATACGGTCAATGTAGCGTGACGGTCATATGGTAGCGGATTGACGAATCAGGGAAGGATACGCAATGATCTAGAAGACCCGATCAGGGGGCGAATGTGGGCAAAGCCACGCCTTCGTTTTCAAAAGTCTTCATTTTGGTCTGTTTACACTGAAACGCGAGCTCTGAGTTTTCAAACTAAAATGGTGTCTTCGGCGTTTCCGAAAGTCTCCGTTTCCGAGGGTCAACTAGTGTGAACAGGGCCTTAAAGGGTCTATGTAGAACCCTGCGACAAACAAATTTACTTAAAGAAGGGGTTAAACATTAATCACCCAAATAAAAAATACCTTTTGTTGTAGGAGAACCCTGAAAGAGTCTATGTAGAACCCTACAGTGACTGCTTTCCGATTCCAAGCAGAGAGCCAGAACCATTAACCATCCAAAGAACCCTTGAGGAGCTCTTTCCAAAAGGATATCCCTTTGTTGTAGGGTTGTTGTTGTTGAACCCTTAAAGGGTCTATATAGACCCTAAAAAACTTATGTTGTAGGTGAACCCTGAAAGCATCTATGTAGAACCACACAATGAATGCTTTAAAAATTCAAAAAGGTTCTTTAGAGAGCTAGAAGCAAATAACCATCCAAAAAAAACCCCAAACACTTTAAGAGCTCTATTTTTCTAAAACCTTTTTGTACTTGTTGTTGGGGAACCCTTAAAGGGGCTATCTAGAAATCTACGACGAACAGTTTCCCTTTTAAAAAGGTTCTTTAAAAAAGCTAGGAAGGTCCAAAGAACCATGTTTTTCCAAAGGTAAAATCCTTTCTTTCTGGGTTGTTGTTGTTGTTGTTGGGGGAATCTTCAAATGAACAATGACAAATGCCTACAACAAATAGCTTTCTTTTAAGAAAAGGTTCTTTAGAGTGCTAGAAACATTAAAGCACCCAAACAACCAATTAGGAAAAAACCCTTTATTATGGGGTTTATGTTGTTATTGCTATGTCTGTGTAGGCTCTATGTAGAACCCTGCAACAAAGAGTTTCCCTTTGAGCAGGTCACATTATTTGTTCTAAGTCCTCCAATCTCAACTTACAATCAAAAGATTTTTTTCTGTGCCATCCTGATGAAAGTCTTACAATGTGAAGCTTAACGAAAGGCTACACTGAACACGTTGCAAAACAAAACTCCTTTTCTCACATACACAATGTTACTACTTGGGTAACACTGTGGTGCAATCATTTCCTCCAATCTGCATCTCTGTTTTCCTTTTTCTTTTCCTCTTTTTGGGCCCCAAATGAACATTCTGAATGTGACCCCAAGCCTTGACCACCCTACACTTTTTTTAAATTTTTTTTTTATTTAAATTCTAGATTTATAATGTAAGTTCACTGTAACATTGGACCATTTTAAGTTTCGTCACTTACGTGGGGACTGGTTTCTTCTTCTTGCATGACTTTACAAGTGTGTGCAGAAGCAGAGGCGACACAAGTGCCATTGTTCACATGCTCGCCTACATACTTTATGCAAATCTTGACGGTATATCAGAGTCAAAGCTTTTTCATGTTTAGCGATTTCATGCGCCATGACGTGAAACACTGCCGTCGTGCTGGTTATTGCCGTGATCTGCGTCTTAACCCGAAAACGCTGACCTCACATTCAGAAGTATTTGCTAGAAAATCCAGAAGACTGGTACACAAAACAGACCTTTTGGTAGATTTGAAGGTGACTTTAGAGGTTTTTAAAATTCAAACACTAACTGTAATAGGAAACCCAGTTACCGTTTGTACTCAGTAATGGTCTGAAAGTATAGAGGTATGCGATTTGAGACACAGGAGCTAGTTTGTATAGCGGAGGTAGATGGAGCTAGAAATTTGTCCATTTCTGTTGTTGAATTCCTATACTCCTAAAATAGCATGCATACTCTTCATTTAAATGGCTGGTGTATATGTGACCTCCAGTAACATCTCAAAGGAGAAGAACACAAAACCTATTTTCATATTCAGAGCGATATATCTAATGTAAATGTGTAAAATAAATGAAATAATTCAATTATATTAATAAAGAGGAGAGATGACTTTCTATCACAATGCTATTTGTAAATCAAACCACCCCCACGTAGGGGCGTGACCGCTAGTATAGGAACCCCTGAGCTAGGGTATATAATAAGGACATCTTTCATCATCTTTCAGCTCCGCAGCATGTGTGACTTCACAACATTAGAAGGTTTCGAACATTTGGATTGGATTTTGAGCTGCAGAGATCACTCAGCACACTATAATACACAGCCATGGCTTCAGACGACTGATGGGGTGCAAAAATATTTGAGTATTTGTACTATACTTAAATATTGTAGACTTTCAAAGTATGCCTTATAATGCTCGAATGTCTCTTCTTCTCTCATACAGCCAGTAACTGTGGACTTTATATGTCAGCAGAACAGGCTCGCGTGTATTTCATTTATATTTTGGTTTAAAGAATGTGATGGAGGAGGGGTACAGAAACAGAGAAGCGTGGCTGGTGGTCCATTCCATCACATCAGAATCATGTCGCCTGCTGAAGCGCTGTGGTTTGAGCTTACAGCCAGTGCGGTAGGTGTCGAGCAGATGGGCAGGGGTGGTGTGTATGATCTCTCATTTCGAAAGTGCTCATCATTAACAGCTACAGCTGATATGTTTAGACACGCTCGCACCACACCCCTAAATTAGACCAGCACACACACACTCTGCTTCAGACACACAGGAAATGAATCTGAAAAAGTAAATACACCAAACTGTCCGATCTACACAGCACAATGTGAGCAGAGTCTAGGGTCAAAAGGTTAAATTCACTGAAGAACTATTACTTATTCAAATAACCTTTTTTTTCTAAAAGGAAAATGCTTTTTTTTAGGGTTGTTGTTGTTGTTGTTTGTTGTCGATAGGGGAACCCTTAAAGGTTACATGTGGAACTCTACAACAGGAACTCTAAAAAAGGTTTTTAGAAAATGTTCTTTTGAGACACAGAACCAGTAACTGTCCAGAGAACACTTTAGCTAATCTTTATCCAACAGGGAAACCCTTTGGTGTATGGTTGTTGTTGTTGTTGTTGTTGTTGTTGTTGTTGTTGTTGGGTGGAACCCTTAAAGGTTGTAAGTAAAATCGTAAAACAGCAGGGGTTCCCTTTTAGAATAGGTTCTTTAGAAAGCTTGAACCTTTTACTATCCAAACCAGTGTTTCTATAAGATAAACCCTTTGTTGTTGAGAGAAACCCTTCTTTATAGGGTTGTTGTTGTTGTTGTTGTTGTTGTTGGAGGAACCCTTAAATGGTTTATGTAGAACCCTCCAACAATGGATTTTCCTTTTATAAAAGATTATTGCGAGAGATAGAAGCATTAATCACCCTGACAATCCTTTAGGAACTCTTTATAAAAGGTAAAACCTTTACTGTATGATTTTATCGTTGGGGGAATCTCTTAAATAGTCTATGTAGAAAATGACAAAAAAGGGTTTTGCTTTTCTTTAAATAGCTAGAGCCGTTAACTTTCCAAATAACAGTTTAGAAACTCTTTTTTTTTTCTAAGCAGGAAACCATTTGTTGTAGAGATCTTGAAGGGTTTAACCAGTGACAATAACAACACTACCACAAAGGGTTTCCCTTTTAGATCACGTTCTTTAGAGAACTAGAGCCATGAATCACTGAAAGAACCCTTTAAAGATCTGGATAGTTAATGTCATGTGTAACTTTCATAAAGTCCCACCAGATTTATAAAAGTTTCAGTAACACTGATATTCTTTGTACTTGCGTGTGTATGTTAATAAATGCCGATTAGCCATAAATTACCCGGCACAGCTGATTTACATCTAGCCATACCCACAAAAGTCCATAAAAGGCAAAGCTCTCAAAGCTGAAAATGACCATATACACATATACCCCCGCGTCCTCCTTTTACACCGAGGCATTACTTTTGTCCTACTTGAAGATCTAACCTTATTTGTCACAATTTATGGATTTGCTTCGGAATTTGGCAAATAATTACTGAATGCTGCTTAACTGCTGTAGGGTTCGACATGGAATATTTAAAGAGTGGGAACCAGGGAAGCTCTAGGGCTCTCTATTTAATCCCCTCCCCCCCTTTACATTTTATAAAAGTGGTGAAACATTGTTGTTAAGTGTATGGCAGCATGGAATCTCTGCCACGTTCACTTAAAACTTAAAACAATAACTTTTCATCAGAGTAAATGAGGTTCCAGGTGGCAGACAGGGTCCCGCTTCAAACTCCAAGGCCATTCTAAACATTCTAATCATCTCGTCTTCAGCTAAAACATGTCACATGTGCATTTATGTACAGTATCTCACAAAAGTGAGTACACCCCTCACATGTTTGTAAATATTTGATGATATCTTTTCATGTGACGACACTGAAGAAATGACACTTTGCTACAATGTAAAGTAGTGAGTGTACAGCTTGTGTAACAGTGTAAATTTGCTGTCCCTTCAAAATAACTCGACACACAGCCATTAATGTCTAAACCGCTGGCAACAAAAGTGAGTACACCCCTAAGTGAAAATGTCCAAATTGGGCCCAAAGTGTCAATATTTTGTGTGGCCACCATTATTTTCCAGCACTGCCTTAACCCTCTTGGGGTTGGAGTTCACCAGAGCTTCACAGGTTCCACTGGAGTCCTCTTCCACTCCTCCATGACGACATCACGGAGCTGGTGGATGTTAGAGACCTTGTGCTCCTCCACCTTCTGTTTGAGGATGCCCCACAGATGCTCAATAGGGTTTAGGTCTGGAGACATGCTTGGCCAGTCCATCACCTTCACCCTCAGCTTCTTTAGCAAGGCAGTGGTCGTCTTGGAGGTGTGTTTGGGGTCGTTATCGTGCTGGAATACTGCATACTGATCATGCTCTGCTTCAGTATGTCACAGTACATGTTGGCTTTCATGGTTCCCTCAATAAACTGTAGCTCCCCAGTGCCGGCAGCACTCATGCAGCCCCAGACCATGACACTCCCACCACCATGCCTGACTGTAGGCAAGACACACTTGTCTTTGTACTCCTCACCTGGTTGCCGCCACACACGCTTGACACCATCTGAACCAAATAAGTTTATCTTGGTCTCATCAGACCACAGGACATGGTTCCAGTAATCCATGTCCTTAGTCTGCTTGTCTTCAGCAAACTGTTTGTGGGCTTTCTTGTGCACCATCTTTAGAAGAGGCTTCCTTCTGGGACGACAGCCATGCAGACCAATTTGATGCAGTGTGCGGCGTATGGTCTGAGCACTGACAGGCTGACCCCCCACCCCTTCAACCTCTGCAGCAATGCTGGCAGCACTCATACGTCTATTTCCCAAACACAACCTCTGGATATGACGCTGAGCACGTGCACTCAACTTCTTTGGTGGACAATGGCGAGGCCTGTTCTGAGTGGAACCTGTCCTGTTAAACCGCTGTATGGTCTTGGCCACCGTGCTGCAGCTCAGTGTCAGGGTCTTGGCAATCTTCTTATAGCCTAGGCCATCTTTACGTAGAGCAACAATTCTTCTTTTCAGATCCTCAGAGAGTTCTTTGCCAGGAGGTGGCATGTTGAACTTCCAGTGACCAGTATGAGGGAGTGTGAGTGCGATGACACCAAATTTAACACACCTGCTCCCCATTCACACCTGAGACCTTGTAACACTAACAAGTCACATGACACCGGGGAGGGAACATGGCTAATTGGGCCCAACTTGGACATTTTCACTTAGGGGTGTACACACTTTTGTTGGCAGCGGTTTAGACATTAATGTCTGTGTGTTGAGTTATTTTGAGGGGACAGCAAATTTACACTGTTACACAAGCTGTACACTCACTACTTTACATTGTAGCAAAGTGTCATTTCTTCAGTGTTGTCACATGAAAATATATAATCAAATATTTACAAAAATGTGAGGGGTGTACTCACTTTTGTGAGATACTGTATGTTTCCTTCATACAGACAAGACTTTAAGACATGCTAGCATGTAGCCTTTGTGTTTCTTCATACTGGTGTGAAGCCATGCTGGGTGTGGTGGCAACAGAGAAGTGTTTTTTATTCTTGTTTAATGATGGTGATACAGTAGCTTAGGGTGAACAGCCCACCTCTGGTGAGCAGGCAACATTTTCAGATTTTTAAAAAATATATATTTAAAAAGAAATCCTTATTCAACATGGCTTATCCGACATCATTCATATTTATGATTATTTGTTATTCATGGGATATTTATCATTAAAGCCGGGTGCACACTGTGCGATTATTAATAGTCCTTTGCGACTGTTGCTTGTCAGACTGTACGAACATGATCCCAACAGTCAAGACGTGAAAAACTGACGTACGCAAGAAGGCTCGTATGGAGTAGGTGAAGCCACACTACAGGACTGTGCCTGAAATCTTCTGACACTTCCAGAATTTAATCAGCTGCCAGGAAACATGTCAAACTAGCGCTCAAAGACAACAGATTTTGGCCTAGGATTATAGGAATCGTTTAGGATTCACAAAATTTTTCTCAGACGGACAGATCGTGGCCAAAATTGCACAGTGTGAACCTGTCTTTAAATCCAGTCCCACTCATAGTCACATGACCTGCAGTCCTGCCTTGATATTTATTACATATTACATATATTTATTATAATAACAACCCTATTTACACTGCACAACTATATACACACACAGTAGATCCCAGATCTATTATCATAATAACAACCCTATATACACTGCACAACTATACAAACAAAGTAGATCCCAGATCAGTTATTACAACAACCCTATATACACTGCACAACTATATACACACACAGCAGATCCCAGATCAGTTATTACAATAACAACCCTATATACACTGCACAACTATATACACACACAGCAGATCCCAGATCAGTTATTACAACAACCCTATATACACTGCACAACTATACAAACACAGTAGATCCCAGATCAGTTATTACAACAACCCTATATACACTGCACAACTATATACACACACAGCAGATCCCAGATCAGTTATTACAACAACAACCCTATATACACTGCACAACTATATATACACACAGCAGATCCCAGATCAGTTTTTACAACAACAACCCTATATACACTGCACAACTATATACGCACACAGCAGATCCCAGATCAGTTATTACAACAACAACCCTATATACACTGCACAACTATATACGCACACAGCAGATCCCAGATCAGTTATTACAACAACAACCCTATATACACTGCACAACTATATACACACACAGCAGATCCAAGATCAGTTATTACAACAACAACCCTATATACACTGCACAACTATATACACACACAGCAGATCCCAAATCAGTTATTACAACAACAACCCTATATACACTGCACAACTATATACACACAGCAGATCCCAGATCAGTTATTACAACAACAACCCTATATACACTGCACAACTATATACGCACACAGCAGATCCCAGATCAGTTATTACAACAACAACCCTATATACACTGCACAACTATATACACACACAGCAGATCCCAGATCAGTTATTACAACAACAACCCTATATACACTGCACAACTATATACACACACAGCAGATCCCAAATCAGTTATTACAACAACAACCCTATATACACTGCACAACTATATACACACAGCAGATCCCAGATCAGTTATTACAACAACAACCCTATATACACTGCACAACTATATACACACAGCAGATCCCAGATCAGTTATTACAACAACAACCCTATATACACTGCACAACTATATACACACACAGCAGATCCCAAATCAGTTATTACAACAACAACCCTATATACACTGCACAACTATATACACACAGCAGATCCCAGATCAGTTATTACAATAATAACCCTATATACACTACACAACCATATACATACAGAAGATCCCAGATCAGTTATTATAATAGCAACCCTATATACACTGCATGACTATACACAAAAATTACATCCCAGATCAGTTATTACAATAACAACCCTATATACACTGCACAAATATATACACACACAGTAGATCCCAAATCAGTTATTACAGTAACAGCCCTATATACACTGTACAACTATATACACACAACAGATCCCTGATCGATTATTACAGTTACACACACACTCATTCTTTAAACAGCTGCTTTTACATGCCAACATACACAATAGAACTATACACCCCCCCCCCACAACACCTATTGTATATACACACAGCAGATTCTAGATCACACACTCTCTCTCACACACACACACACACACACACACACACACACACACACACACGCACACACACACATGCCTACCATGCATACACACTCATATACACAACAGATCCCAGATCAGATATTACAATAACACACATGTCTGCATGTGTGTGTGCATAAGTGTGTGTGTGTCTGTGTGGTATAATTATTAAAATCTCTCTCTCTCTCTGTCTGGCTCTCTCTCTCTCTCTCTCTCTCTCTCTCTCTCTCTCACACACACACACACACACACACACACACACACACACACATACAGTATGTACAGTGGTTCCTAGATCAGATATTACAGTCACACACACATCTATATACAGACAGAAGTTCATTCACACTGGTCTGACAAACTACCATCCTATATATTATAATTTATTATTACTTATTATCTTTCTTTCTTTCAAAAACAACAACTACATCACAGCCAGTTGAGAAATCTGGGTGGAGAAATCTCCAGAACCCGACTCAGCCTACTAAGTCAACATCTTTTCCGATGAAAGAAAAGTTGGACTTTGAAACAGGTGCGTGAATAAGAAACCTCCCTCAGGTAGTGAGAAAACCTGATTACGGACGTGAACAGAGAGAACGCTTGTGAATACCGTTACACCGAGCGCTACACCTATCACACCCATCTATTACAGAAAAAACGGGCAGATCTTACCTTTGACGTGATCCTGGACTCAGTCACTAAACAAGAGTCTCATAGATGAATGATTTCTTCGGAGATACAGTGTTTTCTGCTTTTCTTCTGTTTTCGCTCACCTCGTGGTGAACACCCGCTCAGGCAGATGGGTGCGCGGAGCTTGAGGGCGGCTGCAGGGCTGACTCACTGTCAGTTTACTAACTTCCTGCTGTATGCGGAAGCTCAGGTCCAGACCTGCTCAGTGCATTCCACTGTGAGGGAAAGATCACACACACACACACACACACACACACACACACACACACACACACACATCCTGCTCAGCTATGCACCAAAAGGACAGTCTGTAGGTCTACCTGGTAAAGTGTGTCATCCTTATGAATGTATAACAGTGTTTAATAATCACTTGGCGATATAATTATTATTACTTAAACACTTTGTATCATATGGGTATATTTATAACAGTTTAGTTGGACCCGAGGCTGAAATTCGACATGAACACTCATGGATTGTGTGTGTGGGTGTGTGAAGACGTGTACTGAAAATAGAAATGTGAACACACAGGGGTGGAAAAAGTACTCAGTAGAAATAGGAAGAATTGAGTCAAAGTTTTTTTTAGTTTTTTTTTTTAAAAAAGAGTCTAAATGTAAAAAGTGAATTATCTCTTGGAGACGATTTGATCTGATCGGACGTAATCCATCATGGTCTCACAAAATTTGATTAGTAGTGATAGTGTGCTTCCATGAAGAAGCACTAATTTGCATAAACATGAGTCTCTTAAGATAAAAAAAAAAAAGGAGTTACAAGGAATTCTTGATTAAAGCAGGTTGCTCAGATTATAGACATGTCTGACGGGCCAAAGGAAAAAAAAAAAATCCCCTTTTGTGTATTTTTAATTGTGCATCAACAATACGGAGGCGTCTATAAGATAGTCTGAATAAAATATGTCCGTGATCGTTATTGATATGGTAGCGTGAGTTACAGGGGTATAAAGAGAAGAGCAGGGCCACTGGAAGTGAAATCCATGTCTATTTCCACGTAGTATTCATTACTGTGCAAATGAGTCACTACTCTGTAGAGGATTCGCTTCAGATCGGGTGTTTTAGCCGAAACGGTTTTTCGATCTGCGTCTTCATAGAGCGCAGGAAAACACATGGAATTAGACGGTGTCATCCCGTTTGAAATCTGTTTTCCAGGCTGACCTGTGAACTCCCTGTCGGAATGAGTATGAGCAAACTGGGAAAACACCGACATGATTCATCTCATTTCAGAAGCATCACACGGCTCGTGATCTGTACTACAGTCAGAGTAATGTGAATGGATTGCTCATGGTTAGATGGTTAAAGAACAACAGCACACTTAAAAAAATATGTCTATCGGTAGTATGAAGCTGAAAGGGCTGAAAGTTTTAAAAGCTTGAGCGTGGTCTCATTTGCATGATGCTCGCCTTCTTCATTATTCTTATGAATAGTCTGAGATTTAGCATGTTTTTGGACAGGAGTGGAAACTGGAGAACCTGGATGAAACCCACACGGACATACAGTGAAAAAAAAAAAAAAAAAAAAAAAGCGTTTTAATGAATTACAATTTTTTAGTGTCAAGTAATTGTACAAATTTACTCCATTGTTGTTGTTGTTGTTTTTTTAAAAGTTATATTAGCTTAATTATATCACGTAGACTTTACTTCACGTGAGTAGTTCCAGCGCCATCTAATCATGTCCCATTTACGGGAATAAATTGCGAACCGTGACGAGTAAAGTTAACTTAATCTAGACGCATTACACCAGAAAAATAATCAGTAAAATTTCCTATTAAAAATTTGAATTATTGGCATTTGCTTTTACTTTTTAAGGTAATTTAAGGTAAAATCTATTTGATTTAAATGGTTACATTTTACACAGATTAAACAATCAAGAAAAACTTTGTTCTATTATGTACATTTTATTTATTTCAAGCAAGAGACCTTGATTTTCGCTATTATCATTATTTAACCGATTGAGAAGGACATTTTCACTGAAATACTTTTCAAAACACAGTAGCCCTAGATCTTCAGACCAACACGAGCAAGAAATACAGAAAACAGCCCTTCTACGACACTCGAATTTTAAATCATTTGAAAGTTCTCAGATCATATGCAAATCCAGTTCATAAGCCACGCCCCCCACAGCAGGATCAATATGCCGAGGTGGAGAAAACGTCCGCTCTCATGGCAAACGACGTCATGCGTGCGCAGTGGAAACCTCGAGCATCTCAGGCTTTATTATATAGGATTGAAACATTTAAAACCTTTTTAAATCGCTTATTATTTCCTTGACCCAAAATCATATTTAAATTGAATAGCCGAGCAAAATTTCATCATGTGCACTATACTAAAGGTCAAATTAAATTTTTTCAGTGTGGGAAGAACATGCAAAACTCCACAGAACCAACAAACAAACAAACAAACAAACTGAGTTCAGGATCAAACCGGGGACCCGAGAACTGAGAGTCACATTAATGGTGTCTTTGGTTTGTTCTTTTGGGGAAAATCTTAAACGTTCAATGTAGAACCTTATAACAGTGGGTTCTAGAAAGAGCCATTTCAGACATCAATCTAAATTAAAACCCTTAAGAAAGCATTTTGGTGCTAAATTAATTTAATAAAGATGTCATATAAATGTGTTCGCTTAATCACACATGTTTCTGTCGCGGCACTTCACGGTAGCAGGATCGTAGGCTCGCTAGTGTGTTTTTAAAAAATCATTAAACACTTAAAAGTCATTAGACTCAAACGGACCGTATATAGAGCGTCAAATTAAGTAAAAAATCGCTAATGTAAGTAATCATGTGAGAGCTACAACCACGATAACAAGCTGCTTATATTTCTAGACGAAACTGGCTGAGAGAAACGTTCTTCTGTTCCAGTGCACTGGAAGGATTTAGGGATTGAGACAGCCCTTAAAAATGGCCGACTCCCTGATCAGTGCCCTTACTACTGAACTAAGGAGCTGATTGAGACGAACCCTTAGTTTAAGAATACTGGACAATTGGGTAAGCCTAAAAGACCATGTTGTGTATTCTAGCCTCTTAAAGTCCTGTAAAATTAGCCTAAAATGCCTGTGCAAGGCATACTCAAAGTAAAATTAAAGCTGTTCTTGAACTATTTAGAGTACATGCACGGTCTCTTTTGAAAGGTGATGCACTGAAGTTCTGAAGTCAGAAACACTGAAGTTAGAAACACTGTTATAGAAGGGTTTTTTTCTGCCTGTTATTATTATTATTATTATTATTTGCATTCAGATGCCTGCAGATGATTACAGCTGGGAGATATTAACTGGAAAACACAATTGTACCACAGCATGAAGCCTTTTCTAGTCCAAGTTCAAATTTGATCCATCCATCCATCCATCTTCTACCGCTTACTCCTTTTCAGGGTCACGGGGAACCTGGAGCCTATCCCAGGGAGCATCGGGCACAAGGCGGGGTACACCTTGGACAGGGTGCCAGTCCATCGCAGGGCACAATCGCATACACACTCACACACCCATTCATACACTACGGACACTTTAGACACGCCGATCAGACTACCATGCATGTCTTTGGACTGGGGGAGGAAACCGGAGTACCCGGAGGAAACCCCCACAGCATGGGAAGAACATGCAAACTCGAACCCCGGACCCTGGAGGTGTGAAGCGAACGTGCTAACCACTTAGCCACCGTGCGCCCAGTTCAAATTTGATAACAATACCAAAGAAAATTAATATTTTATGTTAACATGTTTTTCTAAGGGAACGTCCATGCGTTTTACCAAAATCACCTTTTGGAAAAGTGAAACTAAGAGCTATCATATCACATATCCAGCAAGCTACAAAATGTATATTTATATCTATATTCATAATTGAAACCTTTGTGTGTTTTTATGCACAGAAAAACGTTGAACACTTGCCACCAGCTTTACGCAGGGACTTTTAAAACAAAGTGTTGAAACTCACCCCTATATTTTACAGAATTTCATTGGCTATACGATGCGCCAGTCATCCACACAATCGGTTGCAATAGGCTCGAGCTTTTCACGAAGGAGAAGCACGGACTCTCATTGGCTAGTGAAGGCTATGGAAAGGACATGGAAGCTCCTACTGGTCCAAATGAGGTGTCATTCGAAAGGTCAGAGTCAAGTGGCCATTTTGAAGTCAAGCAAGGAATATTCACAAGCGAACCGAAGTTATAACGGAGAATGTGTGAAAGAGTAGGCAAATCTGCTAGTAACTTGATACCTCAGTGGTTAAGACATTGGACTACTGATTAGAAGGTGGAGGGTTCAAATCCCAGTGCTTCCACTATTGGGCCATTAACCCTCAACTGCTCAGTTGTATAAACACAAGTTGCTCTGGGTACAGGTGTCTGTGAAATACTGTAAATTTGAAATGATGCAGCAACAGTCCATGGGTATTAACTGTTTAATAGTGTGTTTTGGACCAAACATTTTTACTTGAATCTGGGATCTTTTGGACCTTGCCAGTGTAACCAGACTGTTTTTGTTGGGATGTTATGGATCAGTGGACTACTATGAGGCTTCATAGGTGAGTTTCCTCAGTTTTGTAAATGTTTGTTTGTATGCTGGTGGTCTGACAGAGACATTGATTGTAGCTGCTGTTGTGATTGTAACTTGAAACCTCTCACAGCAGCTGTGTACGTAGCATAGTTTTGCACTTAACAACGCAATGGCTGGAGGAATTTGAACAGGCTAGCTTTCATGGCCTCCATACATTTTTGGGTAGTCTACAAGCACCATTCAGGACTTAACCATTGTGAGGAGCAAAGAATGTGTGCTTTTCTCTCTTTTATATGGTTGCTTTAGTAGAAATCTTAAACAGTTATCAACCCGAAGAACCCTTGAGGAACCATTTTTAAAGAGCGTGGAGTCTGAAGAAAATGTGTTGTGTTATTGATGTTCCTGGTACTACAAAAACATGAAGTGAGATCCATCTTCACCTTAACTAAACGTGGATGAAATGTGTTTTCCTGGGGAACGCAAACTTGCACTTTCATTACAGAAACAGAGGCCTAATGACTAAGAGAATCAGGATATGAGGACATCTGAAATGACATTTTCTGGTAGCTTTCCAGTGGAGCGCAGAACCGTTTGTTTGTAGAGCTCACACACATGAAAGAGAAGGAGTTTGGAAGACGACGAACGATGAAGATGAAGTCATTACGTCATTTCTGGGCAAAGAAAACGCGGACCTACTCGAGAATCACATGCAGTTTACCACGATTGTGGTTTCTGAGTTTAGCATGATGCTACGTGACCCCGTTTTCAAAATCAGGATAATAAGCATGAAATATGTCCCGTGGAGGCTGTGATCATTTTGAATAGAGAGTCGTTCCTTCCTATAGGAACTGGCTTTGCTTTGGAGGATGTCAGGTATTCCTTATTTCTATTCGAAGCAGAATGACAGAAACAGCATAAAGAAGTGTGAAGGAAACAATGACCTGGAGGAATTCTGAAGCTGTCGTTAAGACTGGAGTAAGCAAGCCAAGAGATCTGGACATCTTCATATAGTGACTGCAGCACACACACACTGATCTAGGTTAGTCACAGAGCATGCACTTAGGAACAGTATGGTATTCAGGTGAGTCTATGACTGGGATTTATAAAAAAAAAATAAAAATAAAAATCAAATATTTTTATAATATTTAAAAAGCTGCATCTTAAAGGGGCTTTTAAATTTAAGCTCTCTGTACTCATCTTTTAGTGTTATAGACACCCATATAAAAGCATATCTAGAAAAGAAAAAATAAACAAAAATAGTCATAATTACAGTATAAAGATATTTTCATTTTAAAGTTAGTCACCTCCAGGACAACAACATACAAAAAAATATATATTCTGACGCATCATTCTGTACTAGTTTTGTCTTCATCCAGTTAAACGCTCTCTAGAGTAGGGTATATGTCTGTCCCACGCCCGCGGACCGTCGACATGGTTCATCAACGTATTCTTGGCTGTGTGTTGTTGGGTTATTTATTAATTTTTTTAAAGCATAGAATTGCCAAATACACAAAATGTGGTTAACTAGCATCCATGCTAACAGCATGAGGACATTAGGGACGTTCTACTTACTTCAAGTGATGTTTTTTTTTTAATGTATAATTTTTCAGTCTATAAATCTGGGTAACAGTGTTGTGCTTTCATCATCGTCATCGTCGTCATCATCATCATCATCAGTTAATATCACAGCATCACTGAAAATAAAGACAAAAAAGAAAGAAAGACTTTTCTTCTTCACGTGATAATAAGGAAATTCAGATGATGCAACTTCCTGTTTAACATGTGAATATTGCAAATATTTCACAGGGGTGAATGTGTTTAGGGAACAGGGTTGTGGGATTTAAAATTTACATTCATAACCTATATTGAATGACTCATAGTTTTCAAGCGTGAGATGTTAAATAGATTTAAACATTAACCAGTCCCTGCAGGATTTTGCGATTAGCACAATATCAAGCAAACTCTGCAATATTCGGAGGGGCTTGCAAATTTTTGGAAAATGACAGCAGATTTTCTGCCGATTCAGGCCACGGCACGTCATGTGACATCATCACGCCGTGCGTTCAGCCGAAGCCCTCTTCGATTCACGTGCGTCGAGCATGAGTACGGTTAAAAGGTCTCATTTATGAACAAACGTCACCGCGGAAGAGCGTGCAAAACGCTTCTGAGCGGTTTCGATTTCACCGATTCGAGTAGTTTTCCGTGAAAAAAAGCACCATTTTGAAAAAAAAAAAAAAAGACTTTTTGGCCGCAACAATCACAGACAAAAGAAACTCTTCGACATCCTGTACGGACTGATGACTGCTAAAATATTAAATTGTATGAAGTATTGTTAAACATACAACGATTATGAGCGTAGTTATAGCAGGACACTCCGAACATGGACTCGCCCATCACGCTGTCTGATATCAAATGAATTGAGCAACAGGACTACATATTTGACCCTGGGCCAATTCATCAGCTGTCAGGATAAAACTTCCGCACTGTTCATTTCCTTCATCCGAAGTGAACGTGGCATATTTACATCCTCTTTCACATACGCGTTCAATCAAAAACTCTTGTGTGAACAAAAGGAGGCTCTGAATTGATCAGCGTCTATAATGTGATTTCCATGAGCATGTGTTTAAAGGGTGATGACAGCTGACACTATGCTGTGTACAAACTCGTGAGTCAAAATAACGTCCATTTATGCCTTTGGGCCTTTTCTTTCACCGTTTGTTGTAGGTTTTAATTAAACATCTCCTTACAGAAAACGTCACATCAATGATTATACATATTCCTTTGATAAATAACACCGGCTGTTTTTTTAAAATTTTTTATTTATGAGCTCTGGAGCAGACTAGGCTTACTTCATCGCTTAAGTGACCCAAGACAGGCATATGGTGAGGTGTGCGAGACATGCTGAGGCCTGAGTGGAGGCTAGGCCTATCTTTTAAAACCATTAGTGTTACTTTATCCTGCGTGATGTATCCAGAGGTCCACACCTCACGACAGCTCAGTGACTGCAACAGCAATAACACCATCGTTCAGCCTAATCAGAGCCTCGGTGAGTATGAGGGAGACACAGTGATTTATAGCCGTGTTAGTGAGTGTGAATGGACTACTGATTATCCCAGAATGCAACAGCACCCTCTGCTGAAAACAATCAATGTTTAAAAAATAAAAAAAAACCACTCTGGAGGTGAAGAAGAAAGCGTTTCGAATTCTTGTGTTAAACCAAACTGAGCTCAAGTGAAAAATGTTTTAAAAAATGTACTCAATAAATAAATAAACAAGCAAATAAATAATAATAAAATAAGTTATTTGTTCATTATGTCAATTAAACCAAACTGAGCTCATAAAAAGGTTATTTTTTATAATAATAATAATAATAATAATAATAATAATAATAATAATACAACAGCAAACTATTTTTTTTTTCATTAGGTCAGGTTTGAAATAAACTAATATATTATAATAATTAAATTATTATGTAAATAAAACCACACTGAATATGCAGACAAAGTGTCACTAACTCCTGTTCGTAACGTCATGTTCCTAACACCTGCCTGAGTGTATAAAAATTAGCTTGAAAAATACAATTGAAATGATATAACACACACACACACACACACACACACACACACACACACACACACACACAAATGAAATGAAATGAAATGCATAAAATAAAATGAATGAGTGAAATCAATACGTAAATAAAACCACACTGTATATGAAGACAAACTTGTATTTTTCTGCCATTAAATCAGGTTGAAAATAAAACAAAAAATAAAGTCAAAAATAAAATACAAAATAACCATGTAAATGAATCCACAAAGGCTACGCAGTGGAAAGTGTTCCTAGTTCCTGTGTTAAACCTGCTGGAGCTTATATTTTGATAGAACAGTCACAAAACAAATCAAACAAGTCAAAAACAATGAAATCAATATATAAAAGTTAAAATCACACTGCGCATGAAGATAAAAGTATTTTTGGCCATTAAATGAGGTTCAAAATGAAATGGAACCATATTAAATGAAATAAAATGAAAGTGAATCATTCTTATTGCAGCTCTGTGCAGTGATGAAAAAAACACGTACTGTATAGTTTTTACAGAATATCTCATTGCTGTACATTAATCTATAAAATATATATTTAAAAAGGTCAATTAAGACACAGGTACAGTAGAATAAGGGGTTAAGTATCTATAAGTTAAAGATAGACATTTTAATGGACTTTAATGGATCATTATGAAAGGTTTAACCTGAGAAATGTTACGTCTATTTTAAATCCCTTGCTGTACAAAAACATAAGATATAAATAAAGCTTATCCAAATTCACTTAAGGATTATGTTGTTGAAGTACGTGCATCATTCAGAGCTTTTCAGCGTTTCAGCAAGTAGAACGCTCATGAAGTCGTGACCTTGTGGGTAACCTCGAATGAAAACAGTCATTATCCCTGAGATTTGTGTGTCTGTCAGTCAACTCCGGACTCGAGCACGAAAGGGTTCCTGTTCCTCTGAACTCTGACAAATAAACCTTGACCTGTTCAGCCTGGGCTCGCTGAGGGTGACAGCTCCGGGGGAAAGACAGCAGCTGTCCAAACACCTACACCAACAGCAGAGAGACACAAGAGCCTAGAGCAGACGCTTCTCATTTCATCATATTAAATCATATTAAAAACAACAACAAAGATTTTTGCCTTAGTCTTTATCACTCAGTGGAATTTGTATCATTCTTAAAAATGAAATCAGGTTAAATAATACAATAAATAATCAAACAAAATCAATTTATTTATTTACAAAATACTTTTTTTTTTTTTTTTTTTACAGTACTGTGCAAAAGTTTTAGGCACATGCAAAGAAATGCTGTAGAGTAAAGATGCCTTCAAAAATAATGAAATTAAATGTTTCTACATTTTAAAAAAAATACCATAAAGAGCAGTAAAGCGTAGTAAATGAAACAATGTTAATATTTGGTGTGACAAATATATATATATATATATATATATATATATATATATATATATATATATATATATATATATATATATATTGGTCTCAGGTAGAATGAGTGCAGTTTTATAATGAAGTGAGCTGTAAGTGTTATTGAGCATCTTGCAGAACCAGACACGGTTCTTCTGGAGACTTTGACTGTCGCACTCGCTTCTTATTTCTGCAGCGACACCCAGCAGCCTTCATTGTGTTATTTTATTTATTTATTTATTTTTATCTGAAAAGTGTCTCTTACCACTTAATACTGTACGCTGCTTTCTTTACTGACACACACACACATTTCTCTGTAACATTTCATTTTGTGCTGGAAAACTAATGTTTGGAAATAAAATGTTGTTTTATTTTTTTTTTTTTGTACTGACTCGATAATGTAGAAGTCATCAAATAAAAATCTAAAACAAAGTTTGTACTCAAAAAATAGGGTGGCTAAAACTTTTGCACAGCACTGTATTTTTTTTTTTAATTATAAATAATAATAATAATAATAATAATAATAATAATAATACACACTTAGTTGTGGTTCAGGTCACATTTCATTTCGTAAAGACCTTAATCCAAGTCACATTTTATTCATATTACATATTTCGAGACAACAAGTGTCAGCCGAAGTGCCGTACAATAACTTAATAAAACAATTTAAAGACAGGTGAAAAGACAGGATAAAACATCATGTCTGTAAATAATAATAATAATAATAATAATAATAATGAAGTATTTTATATGGCCCGTTGGGTTTCTTGAGTTTCATATTGCAATACATTAACAATAACATCAATAAATAATAACAAGAAAAAAGAAAGAAAGACATTTAAGTCTGTTAAGTGTAAGCCCTGTCTCACTAAAACACACTAGCTTGTGTTTTACAATCTGTGTCTAAAAGCAGGAAGTCTCGGTCCTTTATGCCTAAATTAGAGGATAAATAGGACCTGAATGGGGGGACTTAAAGGAGGGGTGGATGTTTGGCACAAATCCCGGACCAAATGTCTCTTATTTTCTCCGTCTGGATTTTGCGCCCCAGTATGAGAGCCTCCTGTCTGTAACCCAATCCGCTCTGATGCTCTAATGCACTGTGTGTTAAAGTGGCTTAGAGAGAAAGAAAAAGAAACGAGAAGTGCTGAAAAGAAAACATAAAAAGCAACATGAAAAGAATTGAAGCGCACGAGCGGAGGAGGAGGAGGAGGAGATGGAGGAAAGTGGAGGGAGGGGGAAGTGAGGGGTTAAATCCAGCCTGAGGAAACCTGATGCTGATGAACAGAGAGAGAGAGAGAGAGAGGGAGAGTGGGTTTGGGGTAGAGGGACAGACAGAGAGATACAGCACCACTGGAGAGATGATGAGAGCACGCTGACATTACGAACACCGAGCTGAAGATCAGACAGCAGGTAAACACTACCACATGACATGCTCAACACTAAATACCCTCCTACTGGCGATAAAACTACCCTAACTGGGGTGTTAAATGGTGTCTATTAAATCCTCTATATAGTGCATGGCATGTCAAATAGAGAGCCATTACCCAGAGTAAGAGAAAGAATTTAGGACAGGAGGGTTTTTTTCCCCCTCCAAATGTAACATCACGACTAAGAATAACACGAAACTCTTTAAGCATTTGTTTATGGTGTTTATCTACTGATAGAAGAGTGTTAATGACTGTTCATGTGAAAGCTGACTCTAATTCGGTTAGCTCTTCCCGTGTTTACACCTAAAGCTCGGTGTTAACTCTTACAGTGTTCCATGAATACCTATAGTGCTGTGTTAATCCTTACCGTGTTGACCGAACACCTAAAAACACCTGCGTTGCATCAGTCTTAAAGCGCTAACATAAAGCACGAAGTGTTAACTCGTACAGTCTCGGATAACTCAGAGTCACGGACACGACATGCCGTGTGTGTAAACTTTACAGGCATCGCATTAATACCTACTGTAATGAACACCTAGAGAACTGGGTTCACTCTTATGTATTTGTTTACGATGTATAATTACTGATAAAAGAGTGTTAATGAATGTTCATGTGAACGCTGAAACTAATTCGGGTTGACTCACAGAGTTAAGCCTTATAGGGTTTATACCGAAAACTCTGTGTTAATTCTTACAAACTTACAGAAATACCTAAGGTGATGTTTTAAGTCTTACAGCGTGGAATGAACACCTGATGAATACCATATACCGCGTGTAAACTTGAACTGGGTTACATTAACACGCGAAGTGTCGCGTTAATGCTTATAGCTCTGAATTAACACCAAACGTGTCATGTTAATGCTTGCAGTTCTGGATGAACACCTGAAGGGTCGTGTTAATGCTTATAGCTCTGAATTAACGCTGAACGTGTTGCATTAATGTAACTGTTTACGGTGTTTATTTTGAAGGAAGAGTGTTCGTAAATGTCAATGCGAAAGCTGGACCGAATTCAGATAACTCAGGCACTTAACTCGTACAGTGTTTCCACCTAAACGCTTACAGAGTTAAAGTAATACCTAAGGTGATATATGTTAAGTCTTACAGTGTTGAATTAACACCGATAACGTTGAATACTTAAGAATGGAGAATACCACGTACCAAGTGTGGAAACTTTAACTGCGTTACATTAACACCCAGCGTTCTGTTAACGCTTAAGGCAAATTGTTTTGTTAATGCTTACAGGGTTGAATAATACCTAAAGTTCTGTGTTAATTCTTACAAAGATAATTAATACCAGTGTTTTAAGTGCAGTGTTGGATCTTACAGTCTAGTAGTGAATGTAACGCTGTATGAGTTAGAGTAACACTGTAACAGTGAATGTAACACTGTAGTAGTTACAGTAACACTACTAGTGAATGTGACGCTGTATGAGTTAGAGTAACACTAGTAGTGAATGTAACGCTGTATGAGTTAGAGTAACACTGTAACAGTGAATGTAACACTGTAGTAGTTACAGTAACACTACTAGTGAATGTAACGCTGTATGAGTTAGAGTAACACTGTAGTTGTTAATGTAATGCTGTATGAGTTAGAGTAACACTAACAGTGAATGTAACACTGTGGTAGTTAATGTAACACTGTAGTAGTGAATGTAACGCTGTATGAGTTAGAGTAACACTGTAGTTGTTAATGTAATGCTGTATGAGTTAGAGTAACACTAACAGTGAATGTAACACTGTGGTAGTTAATGTAACACTGTAGTAGTGAATGTAATGCTGTATGAGTTAGAGTAACACTGTAGTTGTTAATGTAATGCTGTATGAGTTAGAGTAACACTAACAGTGAATGTAACACTGTAGGAGATAATATAACTATGAGTTAGAGTAACACTGTAGTAGTAAATATAACACTATAGTAGTTAATGTAACACTGTAGTTGTTAATGTAATGCTGTATGAGTTAGAGTAACACTAACAGTGAATGTAACACTGTGGTAGTTAATGTGACGCTGTATGAGTTAGAGTAACACTGTAACAGTGAATGTAACACTGTAGTAGTTACAGTAACACTACTAGTGAATGTAACACTGTAGGAGATAATATAACTATGAGTTAGAGTAACACTGTAGTAGTTAATGTAACACTGTAGTTGTTAATGTAATGCTGTATGAGTTAGAGTAACACTAACAGTGAATGTAACACTGTGGTAGTTAATGTGACGCTGTATGAGTTAGAGTAACACTAGTAGTTAATGTAACGCTGTATGAGTTAGAGTAACACTGTAGTTGTTAATGTAATGCTGTATGAGTTAGAGTAACACTAACAGTGAATGTAACACTGTAGTAGTTAATGTAACACTGTAGGAGATAATATAACTATGAGTTAGAGTAACACTGTAGTAGTAAATGTAACACTGTAGTAGTTAATGTAACGCTGTATGAGTTAGAGGAACACTGTAGTAGTTAATGTAACACTGTAGTAGTTAATGCAACGCTGTATGAGTTAGAGGAACACTGTAGTAGTAAATGTAACACTGTAGTAGTTAATGTAATGCTGTATGAGTTAGAGTAACACTAACAGTGAATGTAACACTGTGGTAGTTAATGTAATGCTGTATGAGTTAGAGTAACACTGTAGTAGTAAATGTAACACTGTAGTAGTTAATGTAACGCTGTATGAGTTAGAGCAACACTGTAGTAGTTAATGTAACACTGTAGTAGTTAATGTAATGCTGTATGAGTTAGAGTAACACTAACAGTGAATGTAACACTGTGGTAGTTAATGTAACACTGTAGTAGTTAATGTAATGCTGTATGAGTTAGAGTAACACTAACAGTGAATGTAACACTGGAGTAGTATTGAAACACTGTAGTAGTATTGTAAGACTGTATTTCTATCCGAATGAGTTTAATCAGTTGTGTGTTAATGTTTATTGCTTTCAGGTAGATGAATGAATACAAGATGACACCAGTGAGAATCGTGCTGTTCCTGTGGGGTCTCTTGTGCATGTGTGTGTCAGTGGGGAGTGTGTCGGAGCTGTGTAAAGGTTCTCGCTGCTTAGAGCTGGGGGAGTCCAGACCATGTTCAGGGTCACAGTGTGGCTCGGGCAGACCAACACGTCAACACAACCCTTTATCACACAGCAGATCTGCACCAACCCACCAACATGCAGTCTCACACCTTCCTTCACCAGACATGCTGGAGTCACACACAGCTTCTCATTCTCACACTAGGGAAAGGATGCGGCTTGCCGAAGTCGCAGGTCACACGTGCTCTGGAGCGGATTGCATTACCACCAAAAGACCACCGCAGGCCATTAATGATACACGAGAGTGCAGGGGGCTGGAGTGCAGACTGCCTTTGAGGATCAGAACCAAGCCCAGAGTGAGGCCGTGCCCTCCAGACGGCTGCGGACCTGGCTCAGACGACGCTCCCGTGCACGTTCCGGACAGAGCTGCTCAGTTTCTGGGGGAATTTCCGGATATCGGATATCCTTCGTCGGAACTTGGAGGTGCACCGCTGGGAGTGCAGCTGACATGTGACATCAAACCAGGTGGAGTGAATCAGTGGATTCAGCTGTTCTGTCCTTGTTTGGGTTTAATTTTCAACCTAATCTCCCCTCCACTCGAGCTAGGTTTATTAAGCAATGCACCTTTTTTTTCTCTCCTCCTCCCTGTGCACACTTTATTTAAATTATATTCAATGCACAACTGGAACACGATTACTTTTGCGCATAGCCATACACATCTGTTCAGCTGCACTTGGAAGCCTTGTGGAACTGCAGCAGAGGGAAAATCTCTGGCAGTCGCCCGCCTAGAATGTTTTTCTGCTTTGATGTCTTTCCACGCTAGTTTCCTAGCCTCAAATTGCAGCCTTGACAGGAAGAGAGAAGAATAGAAGTAAGGTTGAACATTTTCGAGAAAGTCCACATATGAGAATGCCATCTCTTCCCACACACACACACACGCACAAAAATAAAACAGTGCAGAAAAAAGAGAGAGAATTCATAAACTACACCCACAAATTACTAGCAGTGCTCCTCTTTGGATGACTTGAGGTCAGAACTTACTTTGAGCTTTTACAGCTTGTCCGTTTTGGACTTTTCTGTCCATCAGTTAATGTTAAAGTGATAGACACCAGACTGAATGTGCTGTTTTGGAATAATCTATATAATAAATCATGCTAAAGTCGGCCAACATTCTGGACACTCATGCACATTGCTAACAAGAAAATCATGACATGCATTAAAACATTCTGCAATTGAACACGTTTCATTTACCATTAGCTAGAGTCTGACTTGCTGCCTAGCCGATCATGTTAGCTACTGGAAGCTAGTTTAATCTGGAAGCTAGTTTAATCTGGCATTAAGAACAACAACGACGACGACAAAAAAACTAAACTAAAAACTAAAACTAATTAGCAATGCTTACCTCAGTCTTTCAAACTGGAATGAGTTCAAGCTTTCGGGGGAAGTAAACAATTTGTTTACTCCAGCATACTGGAACATTTTACTGAGGTAGGGCCAGGGCACTCATCCTCAAGTTCAACACTGCAGTCTGGTGGATTATCAAGCTGTTAATGCACACAGATAGCTATAGCGCTAACTACATTGTGTAGCATGAGTAGGTCACCAGAGATGAGGAATTGGCAGGCTAAACTTTATTGACACCAAATTTAAAAGAGTGGATGCTAAGCTGAACCCATTTGATTGATGTGTAACGTACATTCACTGGCGTGATGAGAGAAGACGATGCAATTCAGTTCAATTGTCTAAAACGGTCCCAACGCGGCTTTACAGAAATATATAAATTCAGGATATAGATTTTAAACGTATGAATTTATCCCTAGTGAGCAAGCCAGAGGCGACCGTGGCAGGGAAGAGACCTCTGTGATTTGTCATAAGACGTTTGAAGGTCTAAATTAAACATGTACAAAGTATGTTTTTTTTTTTTTCCATTGAAATGTAATTCAGTAAGAGTACAAGTATTCAACTGCAATCATAATCAAAGTAAAGTACAAATCTGCCTAAATAATACTTAAGTACAGTATAATTATTAATGAAATATAATTACTCAGGCTTTGTCTAACCCTGTTCAAAATACTCACACTTGTGGTTACTTGTGGCTGACGGACCAAGGTTTGCAAATTCACAGGTCAAAAATCATAAATGTCATGGCTAAACTGTAAATATTGGCACCTCTGCTCAGGTTGCGATGATATCTGTGAATCGATTAGGGGGCGACAGGGACGCCACGGGAACAGCGAAGTTGTCCCTTTTCATCTTCCGTAGGTGAATTGATGTCTTTGAGGTCATCTGTCCATCACATGAGAGAGCAGCATCAGTAATGCTGTGCGTCTTTTTTTGAAACGTTTGTCTACGCGTTAAACCGAGACTTGAGCGGATACTGTATGTCATTGTGAGTCTAGTTTTATTTAGTTACAGTGGTGGAAATCACAAGCCAGCATTAGTAACATTAATAATAGAAAAAAAAGACTGCCACATGCTATTAATGATAGCCAAAAGTACAGGGGATTGGAGTGCAGGCTGTTCATAATGATCATTACATGCAGTACTGTGGTGATGTATTATTGCGTTCTTGTTGCTATTATCTTGTTGGGATGTTCTTTTGAATTAAAAAAAAAAAAAAACGTTTCATTCAAATCTCAGTAACACAAAAACAAGCAGTCAGCGTATAAATTATGTCAATTTTGACCTAATGTGTTTTGTTGATGGAAAGTGCGTGGATTAATATCACTATGATGCCAAAATATATCACAAATATTATTTTACATGCTTATGTACTGAGCCTAATATTTGACTAGTTCATAAAGGAAATCTGAAGACCTGCAAAAAGTTTGAGAACCTCTGCCGTATGTAGTCCGTGCTGTGTCTCAAGAGGAAATGAGTATCTGTGGGGCCGTCTGCTCAGTGTACTCTGGTGTAAACGCCATCTGTGATGTTCTGTGATCTGTAATGTTTCCCTGGGAGGAAAATATTGAGTCTAGAATGTACCAACCCCGTGTCTGCTGTGCTGTTTACTTTTCCCAGGAGAGAACGAGGTTCCCTCGGAAGATGCCCTTGTCCTGCACCTGCAGCTCTCCAAAGGCCAGGAGAAGTTGGTGGAGGCACTGCGGGTGCAGCAGTTAGTGATCCGCGACCTACAGCAGCGTCTGGAAGAGCAGCAGGGAGCGCTTCTGGCCCAGCAGCGTGAGATCCTAGAGCAGCAGCGGCGCATGTACGAGCAGATGGACGTGGTGAAAGCGCAGTACGGCATGCTGTCCGAGACCGTCAAGCAGGTGTCCTTTCAGGGCCTGCAGGGGGAGCTGCAGAGTTATTTGGAAAGCCAGCTGGCCGGCGTGCAGAGCCAAGCTCGCAGCCACCTGCAGAAGTCGTATGCCGTGCATAAAACGGATGCCAAGATGATAGACGTGACCGGGGACACGGATCACGCTCTGCTCGGCTGTCGCAGCGCATGTGGTCCTGAAGAGTACTGCAATTTTCAATTGCAGCCACCGCAGTGCCAACAGTGCACCATGTGTCCACCTGGGTTCTTCCTGGTGTCTCAGTGTTCACCCAATGCTGACAGGATTTGCCAGGTATTTCACAGAAACTTAATCTAAAGTCTGTTTATGATCCCTACGTACAACGCTATCAAACGAATATAGTATGCAAATGATATCTTATTTAACAAACGTTCTCCTCCAGATCTGAAAGGGTTAATAAGATTATTACCAAAAAAAAACAAAACCAAAAATTATGACCAACAAGCATCCAACCAATCGTAAACAATGAGGCACCTACCTATATATGTATATAAACATATTTATTTTTATACAGGACAGAGATGAATGCCTGGAAATCCCAACCGTGTGTGGAGAGAGAGTGAAATGCCTCAATACACCAGGTATACAGATCCATGTCTCGAATCTCAACACTAAAATGCTAATGAATGGAAATTACTCGCTGAGCTCATGACCTCATTTAAATTGCACGAATTAGACGTGCCAAATAAATTAAAAATAAATAATAAAAAAAAAACCACAAATTGCACAAAAATGACCTCGTCTGCATTATATAACATTTCCACTTGCAAATAATGGTTCTGATTTAAATTTCAAATTTATGCAAACGAGCACAGTCGCTATATTCGCGTTAGGGTATACTGCTGTGTAAAATGACTGACAACAAAACTGAGCAGGAAGGCATTTAAATTTAAATTGCTTCCATAATACGGCTGTTGTTTTCAACTGTATGAGCCTGAGAGAGTAAACCAGAGATGACCCAGACAAGTAAAAGAAATCAAAAAAAAAATATCCTGAGTCATGGGGCAATTTAACTTAGCCAATCCACCTACCAGCATGTTCTTGGAAGGTCGGAGGAAACCAGAGAACCTGGAGAATGTGAGAAATTCCACACAAACAGTAACTCGGAGCCCAGGTTCCAATCAGGGACCCTGAAGCTGTGAGACGTCAACACTGCCTGCCTTTACCACCCTACCACCTGTAACACCAAGATTTAAATAATATGGTGCCAGTTAGATCATTTGAAAATGCTAGATTAGTAGCTTGGAAGTGTGATATTCCCATTATTATTTCATCATCACCTGCATCTACAGTTTATCACTGTGCCATTGCAAACAATTGGCATACTATTAATATTAAATAAACTGATAAAACAGCAAATCGATTAAAAAAATATTTAACAGCACAATACACGTTCAAGATTGGTAACACTGGGTATTACGCGGTGGTTGGATATTGTTTATCTTCGTTTCCTTAATAAATGACCATAAGCAGACACATGGAAATGTTGCTGCTAGGAGATATTACTCAGAAATATGCTAAAATAGCCTCCTTCCAATCCCAAACCTCCAACTCCCATCCCCCACCCCAATAAAAACAGCAAATGAGCCCAATAACATATGTATCAGGAATGACTGACAGTTGTGTAGGTGTTTTGAACTCTCCGATATTAACTGAGACACCTTAAAAGCCCCACCCCCTCTGCCCAGCTCACGTTATAAACTTTCGGACAGCGGCTCTCAACGTCTCGACTCCATTTTCCCACTTGAAAGATGCACCGATGCGGCGTCCTCGCTTTCTGTCAAGGTAAACCAGTAATGTTTTGAGTTCATTAACGTGAAATTAAATCGACTGTATCAGTGTACGGCTTTGACTTAACTAACATCAGACAAGGACATACAGTAGGTAACATCAGTGAACTTTATTTCTTAGGGAGACCCTGAAGTATGGTCCTTAAGGGCATGTTCAGTTTTTGAAGAAAAAAGTCTGAAAATTTTGATTGGGAAAAAAAAAAGCACAAAAACAACAGTGAAAACATCAGCCTTGTGGAACCATTTCATGACCCCTCCTCCTTTCCGTGCTACCGTGCATTATTCCTCTTCGGAGTTGGCAGGTCTGCAATTAGAGACTTCCAGTGTGTCAGGATGCACCAAAATTTGCAAGTGGGCACTAAAAATATGCCTGAAATAACCATTGCTAACCATAGTTTGTTATTAGCCAAATGATCATCATTTGTGGTAAACCATTCCTTTAACATATACCCTGTACTTGTGTGGACAGGTGGCTTCCGGTGCTTGGGCATGTCCGAACGAGAGATCTCTGCAGGCCTGTGTGGTCATGAGTACTTCTACAATCAGGAGCTACAGGAGTGCCAAGCATGTTCAGACTGCGATGGGGAGCCCGTAGCCGTTCCGTGTAGCACCGTGAGTGATACAGTGTGTGGCGTGATCTCAGAAAACACATTCTCGCGGTCTTGGTCCGCCTCGGTCACTTTACCCCCAGCTCGATCAAAAAGCAGTGCCGTGTTCCCAGGTCTGCAGCTGAGCGTAATGGGAAAGGAGGGGAGTGACCTTCTGGTCAGCCGTGATGGTTCCATCAGCCTCAATCAGCACGGTCTGCTCTGGCTGGATCACAACTTTGCCTTGAAGCACAGTTGCCGCAACTTCCTGCAGGTTGGTGTGAGGCTTAATGGTGGCAGTGAGGAGGAAGGTCGCGACCTCAGTGGTGTACGGGTGGAGCAGCCAGAGAGGAAGCACTTCCAGGGTGTGAGTGTGAGTGCAGCAGCTGAGGTGGAGCCCAACCAGACTCTGTGGCTGCTTCTCAAGAGCCCAAACCAGCACTGCAACCAGAGCAAAGAACTGCAGCTTTATGAGCTCGGATCTTCAGCGTTCAGCCTGCTGTGGCTGTCACATGACACCGGAGCCGTTTCAATGACTGCTCAGACATCTACGGCAGCTCACTACCACGGTAACTATCGGCCATCCTTTCGTGTTGCTACTGTCTCTGACCCCTATGTAGTGGCACTGACTCATGATAACCGCGGAATTCGCTTCACTGAGCGAGGCGTTGTCAAGTTCGTCCTGCAGCAGGCACTTTATGCCATGGGCCACACGTGCGTCCGTGAAGGCTTCTCGCTAGTCGCCTACATTAATGGAAATGGGACCAACCAGGAAGTAATGCGCTCATTTAAATCCGGTGTCAACTATCGGGACACCTCCATCACCTTGTCTGCTACTACCATCGTAGACTCGGGTGACTGGCTAAACTTTGAGATTCTCACTCCGTCACAGTGCAATGTCCGATACTTTGGAGACAGCTCTGGAATTAGCATGCTAAGTCTTCTCTGGATTCCAGGTGCCATTTCCTCATCGCTAATGGCCACCGTGTCCAGGACAGGCCTTCCATCGGGAGCTGTGAGGAACAAACCTTTGTTGTTTCAGCAGGTTGGTCCGGATGCCGAACACATCCGGCTTGCTGGCGCGGGACACCAACACCCACAGAGGAATTTCGTTTTCCAAGAAGCCGGGACAGCCAACGTGGCACTCACTGTAAAGCTGATCCACTCATGCAACGTGGTGAAGCTGGTGCTACATCAGCAGAGCCAGGACAGGACGACTTCGGGTCCTCTGGCGCAGCAGGTTGGGGGTCAGATGCCCGAGGGAAGCGAGTGGACCAGTGTTGGAGTCAGAGCGTCTTTCGAGGTCCAGAACGGCACAGCCATTTACATCACGCTGGACTGCATACGTGGCCGCATCAATCAAATCACTCATGACGAAGGTGCCAACATTTCCATCCTCTGGGTGGCTGCGTGACACCAGGATTTCACCGCATCTCAATTCTTGCTCTTGTCAGAAACAGGTGCTTTCAGAAAATCATGGCCTTTGTTGTCGTATGCACAGAAAAACGAGGTACGCTATAGAATGAATTCCTTATCTGTGGTCGCAATTTAACACCATTTATAATGAAAAGAAATATAAATAGAATAATATAAAAAAAAAAAAAATGGTCCTTCAAGAAATGTGGTCTGGCCTAAACTGAACAAATGGTTGGCAGGGTTAATATTCAAAAATGTTGAAATATGATATCTATATAATGCAAAGGTGCTATTTAAATCGAGTTATATCCTTCGTTTATTTGTTGCTTTTTGTTTATTCCAGCGTTTTCTTATTCTAATCCATTTCTGAACAAAAAGTACTGATTGCTTTCCAAGTACTTTGGCTGGTTGAGCGTGACCAATCTTTATTGAGGGAATGAACCTTTTGATTCTGCTTAATGTTGAGGTGATTGTGTGTGTGTGTGTGTGTGTGTGTGTATGTATTTTGATCTATGTGTGTGTTGGGTTATGATGTTGCCATGCATATATAAAATGCTATACCGCAGTCCTATACCTTAAACATTGTACAGTAATGGTAATTCAAAGGATTTATCTATTTTAGAATCATTTTTTTGTCTCAATTATGCACATATATCTTACATTCTCACTTTATGATAAAGTTTTGAGTCGAAATTTACATTGGAATCCCTATAAAGTATATAGACAAACGTTTATATAAATCAAATACAGAGACTATGTGTATATAGGATAAGATGCATACATAGCTATTTGTTGTATCTTTCTACAGAAATTTATAGGGTAAGGAGAAAAATACCGTTGAGTGCAAAACTTTGCACCCCCCCATAACAACCCCCAGCTCCAGGGGTGTAAGCTGGACTGTTAATCATCCGGGGCTGAGCCCAGATTCTACTCCATCAAAATTTAAAAAAAAAAACCTACTTCTATATAGACTGTTTCCATGCATTTTTTTTCCCTTGCATGTGAGGGCTATATGATTAAAAAAGTGTGAAAAAAGTTGGATTTATCATAAAATTGGCCCGTTATCACTGTTCCCTGCAGGACTACCAGACGGATAAAATATAAACCATTTTGCCTATCTAACACAAGACTAGGCTAGTTTGGTGCCGCTAGTCAAGGGGAGGCACAGCTAAGGTAATTTTGTATGGGTTTAGCTGCTACAGAGCCTTGCAGAGTACGTTATCTGTCCTTATGCTCTGCTCATATCATGTTCACGTAACTTGGAGCTAACATTTACACCCCTTGTTTCCTGCTCAGCGTGAGAGGATGTTACAGTGATGTGGTTCAGTTTTAACCACTTTGCTAGTTAATAAATAAATAAATCGGCGTATATACATTTTTCCCGCTCACACTAACCGACTGTGTGAGCTAGCGTATGGCAGAATTGAGAGCCTTCAGCCAATAAGACGCGAGTATTTCCACTTCCTGTAAACCCCGTCTGATTGGTCTCGTTTTCGTTCACTGAAGATACGAAATTACAACACCGTCGTCTTTTTTTACTCACGTTCGGTTACTTCCAAGTGGAGGATTATTCAGGGTTAAAGAAAAAAAAAATCTTTAGGGCTACAGCCCCGAATTCCCAGGCCAGGTTACGCCCCTGCACACCCACAACAAGGTTTCTGAGTGGCGGGGAAAGGGGGTGGGGGGTGGGGGTTGGTGAAAATATTTTTTATCTTGATTTTCTTACAAAAGACGGTGCGGAATTACCAGAATAACATAATAAAATAAGTGAAAAACACTGCAACAACAGAGAAGATCCAAACGTTGCTGAGAAGAATCGAAAGAAGGAGTGGCAGCTATGGAGGAAAAGCGAGGGCCTACAAGTCATAAGAGTAGTATACGGCGATCTGACGAGGTTTGAACTCGATACAAGTCTTTTTTTCATTATTAATATCGATTAACATACACTATTTAACCTTCTTTTGTTACTTGTAACATTGAAGATCTGTAAAACAGAACAGGCTCCGTAGTGTGTTGTGTGTTTAACATACACTGCAATTTATTTTGTGTGTGTGTGTGTGCATGTGTGTGTGTGTGTGTGTTCCGCTCTTATAGTAATTACAGCGAACATGAAGTTTTAGTATCCTGGTAATTTCCTGACGTTTTATCGCAGTTGATATGACAATGATAAACGGTATTATGACAATATGGTTTTCAACGCGTACACGTTTATATGTCGCGATTGTACGTGGAGTGGAAATGTCTGTCCGTTCTGTGTTTTTTATCCATACTCGTGTGTATCTCTCATCCGGTGAAAAGCTTCGATGGGATGGCCTTTTCTTTGAGGACTACGAAATAAAGAAAGATCAGAAGATTTTACAGGTACACTGCCATCCTACAGTAACAGGACAAACCCCAGGAACGCTGCCTCCTTCTGGCGGAGACACGGATGGGCGTGAGGGTATTTTGAAGTGTCTATGTGAGCAACATTGTGCATGTTGAATCTCTCGATCTATTGTGTAACCAATGGCGAAAAAAAAATTAGCAAATCATTTCAGATGCTTGTGCTTGGAACTGTTACTAATTTATTTATTCTGCAAAGAAGAAAAAAAAATGATAATAATTAAAATCTGCAGAATGAAACGTGATATTTTGTCAAGGCTGAATAAAAATGTGCTTCTATTTTGACGGAACTTTTAAAGCGTTTTAGCACAAAGGTTGTCGGAGTCCCTCACGGTATGTTCAGGTGGATTCGATTTAAATTGCACTTGATATGCACCATCTCACCCTCTAATGGTTTACAATTTCAGCCGCATTCTTGACTCGTCGCTCGGAAAGCGAAGGACGTTCTATCGGATTTTCTTTGCACAGAGTCCAATAAAAGCATTCGACAGAGTCACGTCTTGGTTAATGATCAGCAGCTGTTCCCTGAACACACGTATCGAAGTTTGATTGTGGGAGAGGAGGTGAGTACACACTTCAGCTTCCATTAACTTCTAGTTATTCTTTAACGTCACAGAAGTGAAGCGGCGTTCTGCTTTTACCGAGTCATCAAACCCCCAGAATAAAACACCAGACTACAGGATGTGGAGTTGTTCAGATAAGACATACTTCATATTTATGATGGAAACACTTCCTTTGAATCCGGTATTCATAACACATTATGAATGCCTCATATACGGTGCCCTCCATTAATATTGGCACCCTTGGTAAATATGAGCTGTGAAGGCTGTGAAAATTTGTCTGTATTGTTGAAACTTTCGATCTTTTATGCAAAAAAACAAACAAAAAACATTCACAGAAGTACCCCGCTCTCGTGGATATCAAACAATTGCAAACACAACACAGGTTTATTTATTATTTAAAAAAAAAAAAACTTTATTAAATAGAGGCGTGCAACGATTATCGGCACCCTTTTAGTCAATATTTTGTGCGGAGTATTTTTGTGAATTTTTTTTCAACAATTTTTCACAGACTTCACAGCTCATATTTACCAATTCCATCTATCCGTCTATCTATATCCAGGTATCTATCTATCCATCTATCCACCCATCTATCTATCCATCAATCTCTCTATCTATCCATATAGCCATCCATCCATCCATAAGCTTATGTAAACACTCATATGGTTTTCTTTTGATTTCATTTGATTGTGATTGGTCAGAAGGTGTTGATTCATTTTCTACAACAAATGACAGGTTTATATTAACGCGCTCGTTCTACAGTAATATGTTATCCGCTCATTCACAGGGACGTCACATAACTCTCAACCTGATCTAAGTCCATCCATCCATCCATTTTTTATACGCTTATCCTTTTCAGGGTCACGGGGAACCTGGAGTCTATCCCAGGGAGCATCGGGCACGAGGCGGGGTACACCCTGGACAGGGTGCCAATCCATCGCAGGGCACAATCACATACACATTCATACACTACGGACACTTTGGATATACCAATCAGCCTACCATGCATGTCTTTGGACTGGGGGAGGAAACTGGAGTACCCGGAGGAAACCCCCGCAGCACGGGGAGAACATGCAAACTCCGCCACGGTGGGAATCGAACCCCCGACCCTGGAGGTGTGAGGAGAACGTGCTAGCCACTAAGCCACCGTGCGCCCTTAATCTAAGTCTAATAATAAAAGAATTAAAATGGCATTTTTATTTAACAACAACAAAAAAATTGATATGCTGAAGTTTTCTGTGAGGGGATGTTTATTTACCATTTATGGAAGGAGTCTCCAGTCAGAGGTCAGAGGTCAAGCTCTAACCAAGTTTCCGACACTGGAAGGTCTTTGCGTTTTGTGGATTGTATGTAACAAGAGAAGGTGTGTTTTTTTTTTGCCTTAGAAACTTATAGAGAACACTCAGGACCCGTCAAAACTCTGGTAGACTAAATGAAACAGTTACCTCGGTTTTTACCATGACATCAGAAAGACCATACTCACCGCCATAACTCTTTCTAGAGCATTCTAATATCTGTATTTGTTTATGTTGTTTAAACACGATTACTCACCGAGTTAGGCGGTAGTCTAGGGTCGGTCAGAACGTGACTAACAGCCCCTGATTGCGAAGAGCTAATACACAGCTTTCTGTCTGTGCTGTGAATTAAAAGCAGGTGTGAAATGCGCTCAGCTCCAGATGTTTTATATTGAAGATCAAATGAGATCAGAAAAGTAACCAGACCCAAAAAAAAAAAATCCACCACAGTCAGAAAGGATAGGGGGGAAAAAAATACACACCGTCATAGACATTCAACAGTCTGTAGATCAAACCTGTCTCACATGATGAATGCTGATGACATCACCCACCGCCTTTTGGAATTCTCAATTCTGATTGGTCAGAAAGTGTTTGATTATTTTTCTGACAGCAGTGCAGCTCCAAATCACAGGTTTACGAATATTAATGCGCTATAATAATAATTCTAATACTAATACACAGGAACTTGTACTGTTTATACTCCACATAACCATATTTAAAAAAAAAAAAAAACACACACACACACACACACACATAAAAAAACGTGTCATAGTAGATATTTATTTAACATTTGTTGATGGCGTCTCCAATTTCTGACATCCCAAAGCACCGTGTATTGAATGACTGCTCAAACACAATCGCAAAACTGTCATTTGATTTGAAACAACGTACAAATTTGGTTTGCATGCAGTTGGAAAAAAAAAAAAAGTCATCAGATTTCCAGTTTATTTTGGAACATATACGGTTTCTTTAACAGCTCTGTACTGGGATTGAATCCTGTCTCACTCGTACGTTACTTTGGATCTAATGAACGAATAAGCGTTCAAGATAAACATGAAAAAAAGCAGCAGATTCTGTCCGAAGCGCCGACTCTGAACGCCGACAAAGCATTTTTTCCCCCCCGAATCACCTTGAATTTACTTTATTAGTTGTAGATGTTACAGATTAGCAGTCAGCCTCCGTAATCCTTTCCATCTCGACATTTTACAGATGTGTCTACATCATGGCTTCATTTTCATGGTTAGCTTTGACAGGGTGTAGGATTTTTATGTGGAAATAGTTATAAAGTCAGACTGGCTGTTCCAAATATTTACATGCTTTCATTTGGCAGATATTTATTAAATAATATCCGATCCGGGAAATCGATAGTGCAGAACGTTAAAGGAATACTCCGGGGTTTTTCGACCTGATTTCTATGTACTGTGTGTGTGTGTTGTACTGTATGTGTGATTACCACAGACGAAGAAACTCATGTTTCCCTGTATTGAGAACAGAAAACCCGGAAGTACAGGGGCAGTTATTAGAACAATTGGGATATAAAAAAAACAAAAAACAACGTTTCAGTTGAATGCGTTCATTAAGCCTTCAATCAGAGTAATGATTGTAAATGAAGCTGTATAAATCATCCTTGCAAAACATGGGGCTACTTTTACTTAGGGAACCGTTTGTGCGGCTGTGATGGAACATGGACACAGCAAACCCTTGGGGAGAATATAACGTAACTGGAACTTTTTTCAGCTGTCCAGTTTTGGTGAGCCCGTGTTCACTGTAGCCTCAGATTCCTGTTCTCGGCTGACAGGAGTGGACCCGGATGTGGTCGTGTGCTGTTATAGCTGATCCACCTCAAGGCTCAAGATGTCGTGCATTCTGAGATGCTTTTCTGCTCACCACGGTCGTAAAGAGTGGTTATTGGAGTTACCGTAGCCTTCCTGTCAGCTCGAACCAGTCTGGACGTTTTCATCTGACCCTGTCTCACGAACAAGGGAAGCGGTAGCTCAGCGGTGAAGACGTTGGACTTCTGATCGGAAGGTTGTGAGTTGAAATGGTCTGCACTTGTGTCTCAGTCACCCATTCTCACACACATTCATACACACACCAATGGTAGTAGAGCTGCAATGCAAGGCGCTAACTTGC